>NW_008348568.1:5329140-5361024 GCF_000622305.1 Nannospalax galili
TGTGTGCCCTGATTGGTCCTGGCTAGAGGGAGGGCTGTTGGAAACGCTATATGAACAGCTGAGGTGTGTAATAGAGGAGAACAGAACAGAACAGAAGACTGAAGAACAGCAACTACGAGACAGCATCATAGTGAGAGAGAATGAGAAGTGAGAATGAAGTGAGAGAGAATGAAGTGAGAGATGTAGGAGAACGATGAAGCAGCATCATAGTGGGTGAGATAGTGAAGAGAATATGAGAAAGAATAAGAGAGAATAAAGGAAGGAAAAGAAACAGAAGCTTGAACCTCACCTTGGTTTCTGTGTCGTCTTTCCGGGACTCTGCTGGACAGAGTCCCGGCTCGCGACAGGGGAGGTGACACCACCGTCTGCACGTCAGAGTGGCAGGTGACACGACCAACTGCCCGTCAGAGGATGCAGGTGACACGCCCATCTTTAAGGCAGAGAGGGCAGGTGACACGACCATGAGCATGACAATGAGAGCAGGTGACACAAACATGTGCACGTCAGAGAGGGCAGGTGACACAACTATGTGCATATCAGAGAGGGCAGGTGACACGACCATCTGCACGTCAGAGGGGTCAGGTGACACGACCATCTGCAAGTCAGGTGGGCAGGTGACACGACCAACTGCCCATCAGAGGATGCAGGTGACACGCCCATATTTATGGCAGAAGGAGCAGGTGACAGGACCATGAGCACAACAACGAGAGCAAGTGAAATGACCATGTGCACTATTAAGAGGACAGGTAACACGACCATGTGCATGATAGGGGCCAGGTGACACTACCATCTGCACGTCAGAGGGGCAGGTGAAACAAACATCTGCACATCAGAGAGGGAAGGTCACACGAAGATCTTTATGGCACAGAGGGCAGGTGACACGACCATGTGCATGACTGTGGGGAGCTGCCTGCCGTCCCTGCAGACGCCATTACAAGATGGCGCTCACATCCGGTTCATGCTGAGCAGTAAATAAGTCAGTACGCATGCCCGAAGTAATTTTCCACCTTCTAGTCTCTGCCTACCTCGTGGCGTGATATGGGCTGATGAGTTTGCGACCAATCAAGAGTTGCCACGTCCAAGACGGGCTTACTAACCTATATAAGGGCTGGGTTTCCGACATTCGGGGTCTTTGCCCTGTAAGCTTATGCTCTCCCTCTCAAGATGCATTAAAGCTTTTCTGCAGAAGGATCCTGAGTGTGCCGCGTCGTTCTTGCTGGCGAGACGATAGCACGGGACAGGGTCCCAGGTTTTCCTTGACCTTCTCTTCCTCTGCTTGGATACATAAGCAAGCACAAAAATCTCAATGTAAATTCTGAAAGAGCAAACAGAACGTCCTAGCCTAAGCATCCAAGCACACTGTAGTGTAAAGGAATTGTGTTTGACGTGTTCTGTTAGCTTCTCACTGGTTTGTTCGTTAGAGTTGCTGACTTCATGTAATCACATGCCGTTTTGCCTTTGCTTTCATTGTCATTTTATACTTAGGAATTTATATTCTCATTTTGTGTATGTATTTATGTGTGATGCTACAATATAGAGATTTTTGTCTCTCCACAAAAAGAAAAAGAAAGTGAGAGATAGAGAGAATGAAAGAAGTGAGAGAGAAAGGAAAGGAAGAAGCAAAGAAATGAACAAAGGAAGAAAGGAAATAAAAGAAAGACATGGCAGGGGCTTAGGAGTCCAGGTCAGTCACTGGGACTCATAAACTAGGGGACTATAGCCATTTCTGCCCCATAGAGACAAAATAGAGTGTGAACAAAAATGGGTAATGGGTTAACAGCTCTTTTTTTTCTTTCAAGATTAAAAAAAGAGAAAAAAATTGTTTTTTGGAGGTGGGGGTGCTGCTTGTTTGCATGAGCACGGGTGTCCGCTGATTCCAGAAGAGGGCAGCGGGTTCCCTGGAGCTGGATTATGGGTGCTGGGATCCAAATTCACATCCTCTATAAAAGCAGTATGTGCTCTTAATCAGTGAGGCTCTTCATCCTCAATCACCTTTAAAACCCCAAGACTTTAGACTTAGAAATTAAGAATCCAGGGGTTAGGGATATAGCTCAGTTGGTAGAGCACTTGCCTAGCATATATGAGGTCCTGAGTTCAATCCCCACCACTGGGGTGGGTACACACACCTGTAAACCCAGGTGGAGGCAGAAGGATCAGAAGTTCAGGCCATCCTTGACTATGTAGCATCGTTCAAAACCAGCCTTGTCTACATGAGACCCTCTCTCCAAAAATAGTAAATAAAAAAATAAAAAAAAAACCCAGACTAGAAATTAAGAATCCGTAGAGCTAATGAGAGTCTCCAGATAGGTGTCAGACTTGTGAGGGTCCCATCATGCCTTTCTTCTTCTGATTTCTCTATTTTGGAATGAAAAGAACTATCATATGACTGTCCACCACTTCCTATTTCACGGATCTATGACTGGATAGGAATTTTTACTTCAGGATGAATTGTACCATATCTATTTTAAGTGAGTTTTAAACTTTAGAACGATGACAGAGTTAAGACTGCAACACCTTTTGTGCAGTGACTGGAAAAAGATCATGTGGATGCCAAAAGAGCACTTAAGGGTGCCGCAAACTTCTTATGGGTGGTAGGTCAGGGTATGTACATCTGCTTGGTGGTGATCAGGGTCCTTGAATGGTGCTGCGTGGACTTGTCCTCCAAGCTAGACTGGCAAGCAGTGGATGGATGCATTCTTCTCGAGCTGGGATTCATCCCATTGCTCTGATCACCACATATGAACTTTCTGTAGGAGGGGAGGGGCAGAGAGAATCAATCATGCCTTCCATCCAACCAGCTGACCTGAGTGGTACATGGGGGAGGGACTAAGGATAGGGTCAGGGGAAGCCAGAGAGGGAGTAATCTTAGCCATCTTGGGCAGCCACTGGGAGGTCACAGTGTCCCTGCTACAATGCAGAGGGGAACCCACCCGTGCCCACACTTCTGTAAGTACCCCCCTCGCCCATTGATCTGTATGGAATCCCAATAAATTCTTTGGTTCCTCAAACTGTAGTTTGGAGAAATTATACCATCGTTTTGTCATAAGGACGGTGAGAGGAGGGGCCTCCCAGAAGAAATTTTAGCAACAAATGGGTAATACTGTGTTTGCCACAATGTTTTCACTGTTCATTTGCCCATGTAGGTGACCTGGTCCTGTAGTCAAATTTGACTCCTCTGTTTCAAAGGCAGTTCAGCTATTAACTAGTTAGAAGGCATAAATAGGTCTCTAAGCCTTTCTCAAAGTGAGAGGCTATGTGAAGAGGTCTGTCAACCACCTGCTCTTTGAATCCTATATTGTCTTCAGTTTATAAAACTTTCCCTGGAAGCAGAGGTGTAGACTGGAGAACAGTTTGCATTTACAGTGAGTGGAGAGGGATGGAGGACTATCCTTAAAGGTATTCTGTAGGAAACAGGCTCAGATCGTCACAGGTCTCAGAGCCCCCAGACTGACCTGTTCATCAGATCAAATTCAGAGGAGGGTAGGAAGGCTGCTCCCCATGGGAACCTTCACAGTGACACTTCTTTGGTGTCTGTAGTCCTTCACTACCCCATCATCTCATCATCTCAGTTTTTTCCTTACGCTCCTTTTCTACCCTTTGTTTTATAGGAGGCACTGAATAGGCAAACACGTCACCATCTTTCAGTATTTAAAACATGGGAGGGCGTTCTAATTTACATGCTGAAAGCCTCTTGTTGAATTTATAGTTTGCAATTTCAATTACACGTTTATTTATTTATTTTTGGTTTAGAGAGCCAGGCTCTCATTATGCACCCTTTGCTGACCTTGAATTCATGACCCTCTTGCCTTATTCTCTTGAGCTAGACAGTGACTGGCATGTGCTAGGACACATGTCTAGTTCTGCAAATTCAAATGAATGTGTACAATCGAGCTAATATCACCACCATCAAGGTACAGCGCAGCCCCACTGGCCTTAAACCTTCTCCGTGCTTTCTTTGTCACCTTGCGGTTGTCCTTATAATCCTCAACACTCTGGAAACCACTGATTTTTTTTTTCATCCCTACAGTTTTTCCAGAATTACATATAAGTGGGCTTACTATGTAAACATTGTGAAATGGCTTTACATCTTGAACACTGCATTTTGAGGATCATCTATGGCATATATATATTCAAAGTGGTTGTAGCATTTTTTGATATGAGACTAAGCTTTTATTTAAAAAAAAACACATTTTAGAAAATTGTTCTTTTACTGAAACAAGTTGGGACATCTATTTTCTTTTTTTAAAAGTAAATAATTTATTGAGAATCTCATACATGCATACAAGGTGTTTTGATCAAACCCATACCCACTCCCTCCACTCCAACTCTTCCCATATCTTCACATCACTTTTTTTCTGATTTCATGCACTCTTTCTTCTTCTTTATTTATTTTTATGGGCCTTTGGCTACTCTAACATTCCCCCCTCTGAAGATGTAACCCTAAAATCTTTTAAGGAATAGATAAAAGCTCTCAAATATTTTCAACATTTTTGGCCTTTGGAACAGAGTATGTTGCTAAGAGGCCCAAGGACATTTTGACTTTTAGCGAAGAAACTGGCTACTTTTCTTTGGGGTCTTTTTACCCTAACTGCCTAGCCAATTCCCACCTCCGATTCTTACCACACCATCCTCTGAACAGGTTACCAATAGGGAATTGGGACCCAGACTGCTCTGGCTTCTTCCATGCTGAACAGGGACGCAGGGTGAGGCAATTAGAGTACCCCTTCAGTAGCTCTATCTAAAAGACTCCCAAACTGCATAACTCTTGTCTGTAGGGAGAAAAGAAAGTCCTTGAATCGTGACTAGGAGTTAGGAAGGAGAAGTAAAGGTAAGAGTAATTAGCATTACAAGTTCTAGACGGGGAAATAGAAAAAATTCAGAACAGGGCAATTTTCAAATGTTCGTATGAGAGTCCACTGGAGTTTCTTGCCTAGGGCTTCCAAAAGCCTCCCTCTATTGGGTTCCTCCTCTTTTTTTTTTGTTTTGTTTTTTTGGGGGGTTTTCTTTGTTTGTTTGTTTCTTTGTTTGTTTGTTTGTTTGTCTGCCAAAATTAAACTCGAGAGTGATGGCTTCAGGATTTGCTTTCAGGTATTTTAAATATTTTTTAATTTAAATAAGCAATATATGAAAGTTGTTGGAGCTTTGCATCCCATTATCCTTGGTATTGTTACATTGTGATTTTTGTCTTATCACTCAAATAAACGTACACAAACATTTATGACTCTAATGTATATCTTCCTAATGACTAATGCTATTGAACAACTTCGTGTGCTTATGTACATGTAAACCTTTTGACCAAATTTTATTGGTTTGCTTTCTTCTTATTGGACTTTGAGAGTTCTTTATATATTACATTCCTTTATCAAATATAGGGTCTGAAAAATAATCCTCTAGCCTGTGTATTTCTTCTCATTTTCTAGATATTAAAAAATCATAAATTTATTTTATTAATCCCAATTTATAGTTTTTTCTCTCATGGATATTTTTCTTTACATTTTCTCTTGGAAATTATAGTTTTATGATCTATATTCAGATATATAAATATGTAGGTATTGTTTTAAATGAATTTTGTATGAAACATTAGTTACAGATAGAAATTTTATACATGAATATAAATGTTCCAGTTAAAAATATATTATTTTTCTGTCTCCTAGAAGTCGTCACCTGTCAAGAGATCCTCAGCTAGGAGTGAGGTTTGGAAAGCTCTTACCTCATCCATGGAATTTCGACTGGCTTAATCTTACGCAGGACTTGTGCAGACGGCCACAGCTGCTGTAGGTTTATGAGCACACCAGTCCTGTCAGCTCCAAAAATCACTGTTTCATTCTAGGCCAGCCTGACTAATGGCTCTTATCATCTTCTCGCCCCTTCTTCTGCAATGCCCCCTGAGCCTTCAGGGGAAAGGTATGATTTAGATGCTGCATTTAGACTGAGCACTCCATAGACACTTGCTCTCTGTACTTGGAGAGCTGTGGGTTTCTCCGTTAACTGTTATCCGCTGCACAGAGAAGCTTCTCTGATGAGGACAGAGCCTGCACTAATCCATGGGTATAGAAGTAGGTATTTAGCTGGATTCTCTGGTAGATGAGCCCACACCCATGCATATATGAGCAGCAAAAATTGGACTCAGTGAGTTACTGAAAAAAAAGGGGGGAAATAAAATTGAGAAGGGGAAGTAGGGGACTTAAGAGTGGAGTAAAGGGAAGAGCAGGAGGTAAAGATGATCGAAATGTATTTTGTGTAAGTATGTGGGGAATTCTCAAGGAATAAAAGCATCATTATTACATATATATTATGTAATTCCAAAAAATTTCCTTTGTATCTTTATAGAAATTAATTTGATTCGTTATGTGTGGATCTATTTATGTACTCTCAATAATTTGAAACAAATAAGGTCCTACTGACATTTAGACATTTCCATAAACACACAGCTCATATTTCACTGTATGGATAGGGCAATAAACCAAATAGGGGACTTGTGGAAGTTGAAAGTTTCTGTGGTCCCTGGGAATAATGAGAAACCTAATAATACATGCAAAACTATTACAAGACCTATCTAGGTATTAAAGTATATAGATGAGAGTACAATTTTCTGATAAAAACTATACTATATTTCAGGACCTTCACAATTTATTTATAGTGATTAATTCTGCCACAGTATTCAGAATGTGCATGTGTACAGTTCAGCTTAGTAAAAGAGACACAGTAAATTTTACTATAAAACATACAGAGTGTGATAATTATTGAAATATGATCTTTATCCTTTTTAAATGTTAAAACCTCATTTAATTTTATGTTTTATAGGGTTTATACTGAGTAAAATATTTTATAACTGTATTAATTCAACTGTAAACCTAAAAATTTGCAGCCAATTTTGAAAGAGATGCATCTTAGCTTGGAAATTGTGATTGAATATGTCAATGTTGTTGCAATGAAATGCTTCTTCTAATTATGTGGTTATTAAATAATTAAAAAATAAAATATGATCTTTAAATTCCATTCTAACTGTAAATCAGGAATCCATCAAGTTCGGTAGAATCAAGAGATCTAATTCCAGTCCACAATTAGATGCTGACTAGCTGTGTTCCATTAGTTATTTGGCCATACCTATCTAAACCCCAAACTCCTTACAAGTTTAATGGATAATTAGGCCCCATGTGCCAACTACCACTACGATAATCATGAAGATTAAAGGAAATATCTTTGTGACTACACTACAGCATATATTGTGCTCTAAGAATATAGGTTGTCTTTATAATTTCCTGGGTTCATGAAACATTGAGTATTAAAAGGTACATGTAAGATAAGCTCTAGCTAAGAAGTTTGCTTACATATTGAAAAGTTAAAAAAAAATTATTTCTAACTGATTTAAGAAGAGAACTAAGTAGCAAATAGATCCTTTGATTTGGGAAAACGTGGAATGGAATATCTGTGGCAGGACAATGGGCTGCAGTAATGGCTTTAAAGGGCAAAGGATTGTGATGCACTGGTGGGGAAAAAAAAAGGTACAAAGGCACCATCCAGAAGTCAAGGGATTGGAACACTTCCAACTTGAAGCTCAAGGTAGTTTGTGCTAGAGAAAAGAGTGTCAGAATTCAAAGACTATATGAAGTTTACAAAGTTTTGCTGAGTAATAGCTGTACATCAGGCTTCATTCTTAGCACTTGTCATATGTAAAGTAACTCAACACAGCAGTTCTTAGAAGTGTACTTCTTGCTCACTCCATTCCATACAAATGAGTAACGGATGCAAAATCTCATGGCAGACACACTGGAGTTCTTCATTTGTCCCTCCACGGCTCACTCTCCACTCTGCTCCTTTGACTAGGCCTTCCCTCCCTGAAGGGCAGCATTGTCGCCCATGGTTTCCAGGTGGATTCAAACTATTAAGAAACTCCAACTGGAGAACTGGGAGATCATAATTTCCCCTGCATCCCTCAGCCTTCTGGTCACAGCTCTATTATCCTTGGACCATCCTCTTTTTATGTGGCTGAATGTCGGAGTCAAAAAAGAACAGCAGTATTGTCCTAGGTAGAGCTAGTTTCAATACAAATAAATATTGTGTGTGTTAAAATAATTATCCTATTTCTTAGCTATGGCAGGCACGTAGTGGATCTCTTTAATGTAAAATAGTCATGTGTTAATCCTAGGACTTCGAGTGTGTTACTACATGGTAAGGTGGGAGTTTAGGGCTTTAGGTAGAATTAAAGTTAATAAGCATTCCATCTTGAAATGAGGACTGCATCCTTGATTATCTGTGTGGCCCCAACAAAATCACAAGTGTCTTTATAAGTCAGCAGAGGCAGGGGTGTTACAGTGTAATAAAATGGGAGAAAGACAATTATTTTTGGCTTTGACAATGAAAGCCACAAACCAAGGAATAAGGGGAAAAACTGCAAACTGGAGGGGGCAAGAAAACCTAATCTACACTTTTGTCCAGGGCCTCTAAGAAAAGTAATTCCGTGGGCATCTTCATTTTAGCTCAGCGGGATTGGCAGCAGGGAGCACATAAAACGGTATACAGGGAAAAGCAAAGTTTTCCTTTCGTGTTCAGACCCATAGTCCTCAACTCCTTAAGTATCCTCATCTAAAATATTTTTGTATTTATTCAGAAATATGTTTAAGTCCCTAAATTATAAAATACGGACTATCTTGACTGGGTAGTTTTCTCTTAATTTTCTGAGTATGTGCTCTTTACACAAGCATAGTATGTTCATATAAGTATGAAAATGTCACTGTGGAAAAATGTGTATTTTTTTGTTTATTCTTTATTCAAGTGCCCTATCTATTGAAGAAAGTGAGGCATTGGTGTCATCTTCTATTACTAAGTTGTGGTTATTCTGTGTCTTGAGGTCCAGTAGTACTTTTGCAATCAAACTAGGTACACCAGAGTTTGTAATACCTTCATTGTTGGTCAGAATCAAGTGACCTTCTTTATCTCTTCTGATTAATTTTAGTTAGTAGTCTTTTTGTCAAATATTAAGACAGCAATACCTTCAAGTTACTTCTTTAGAATATTATTTCTGTCCTTTCACTCTAAGGTGATGTCTGTCCATTAAGGTAAGATGAATTTCTCATAGACAACAGAAAGAGATTTTTGTTTCTTAATCCATTTAATTAGCCTATGCATTTTGATTGAGGAGTTGAGGCATTGAAGTTTAAAGTCATCATTGAAAGAGGTTAGTGTTGTTTTATTTTCTTTTTGTTTGTGTTCATAGTCTTTTAGGACTGATAGGATTTGGTAAGATCATATTACCTTGGTTTTTCATATTATTTGTATTTTTGTGCCATGACCTAGTCATATGTATGTCTTTTGGTGGTTGTGTGTCTGACATAAAAGTCTAGTCTACTTTTGTTATGTTGAAGTTTGGTTCTGTTTTTATATTGTTTCTTGGTTGATTTCTGATAAATTATGAATCATTGGTTGGGGTCTGTGCTTCAGGTTTCCTTTTTCGATATCTAATTGGAGGGACATGAATCATTCCAAGGCTGGTCTGGTGAGGACTGTGGGCAATCCCAGCTAAGACTATGAGTGTGGAGATGGTGGTGAGATGGACCAGTTCTAGCTAACTTACTGGGTTGGTCAAGGGCTGGAACAATGCTTTCTAGGCCTAGTTCTAGAGAAGTGGGATAGTGACACAATGGGCATGGTTCTGGCTAGTTCACCAGGGTGTCCCATATGGACTTATTTTGTTGGTTATGTCTGATATGAAATTCTTGCCTACCTTTGTTGAGTGGAAGTTATCATTGTTGCTGTAGCTTGGTTGGTTTCTGCTCAGGGATGAATAGCTGATTGATTCATGCTTCAGATTCTCACTTTTGAATTTTACTGGAGGAACATAGGTGATCCCAGCCTGGTCTGGTGTGAAAGGTGGGCAAGGTAGGCAAGATGAATGAAGAGATGGTAACAGAGTAGACAGGGTTCTGACTAGCTCACACTAGACTGGTCAGGAGTGGGAGCAGTATACTCTAGGCCCAGTCTTGGATGGAGAAGATTCATGTTTTATAAATAAAGAAGACGAGGTTTTATATCACTGAGATTTTTAAAGGAATTTTCTTGCCTAAAGTGCTTTTAATACATTGATTTTCTTTTATTAAATTCTGTTCATATTTTTTAAAGTATATTATTTCTCTTCACATGCAAATAATGGCAATTTTTCCAATCCTTAAATTATTCCCTTTTTTAGCAAATGCGATTTATTACTATTTCCCCTCCTATTATCTATAACAACATGAAATACTGGTGAGCTACTAAGCAGTTTTTCTTTATTCTATTTCATCACAGTTTTGAGTTTGGCTCAAATAATACTGTATCTGGAAATGTTTTTCAGAGTTGATTTTCTGGAGGTGCCTCAGGTATTAGATTCCAAGCTGAAGTTTCCTTCCACTTTTTTATCCCTTGGCCACTTTTGGTTCCTTTTGACTAATTTTAGAGAGAGCAAATATATAAACACACATTTACTCTTTATATTTCCTAAAGTCCAAGTCCTTTCACAAATATGTTTGTAGTTTTCTGTGATTCCTGACATCTTTTACAAGAAATAATGAGATGGATAGCTTACAGTCTGTTCTGGAATCCCCAACAGGAAGCACATTCGTGTTTAATGCTGAACTCATTCACATAATTATATTTATGTCAGCCTGCAAGTAGAGAGTTTCTTAATTATTATTATTGATGAGTTCTACATAGGATTTCCTGAGAATTCCACATATGTTCTAAATCAGTTGCATTGTCTCCAGTTAGTCTCAAAATACCATGACTGAATCCAAATCAGGGAGCTCAGGTAGAAGCGGGCTTCACAGCTAATTAATCTCCTTCAGGGGAAGCAGATTAGAAGAGACGGCTCTGAGAACAGGAGCCTCAGGCCCGTCCAGTCTCCCAATCAAGGAAGCAAGGAACTTGTGAGCTTTCTGCCTTGCAGTGGGGAAAGAAGGAGCATTTGTCTCCTACCAGAAGACAAGATATCTAGCTCATGATTTCTAGCGGCCTGAGCACAAAAACATCTGGGAAAGGGGCTGCCTGCATTTTGAGGATTGCTCGGATAGAAAGTAATTTTAAGGTTTTAAAATTAAAATGAGCAAGGGAACATCCATAAGTCAAGACCTTGAACTAGATGAGGTATAGGCATTTAAAGAGGGCAAGATACAGATTCTTCTCTCACTCAGTATTGCAACTGAGTTGTTGAGGAAATTATGTGTACTTTAAGCCAAAGCATTTCTGTTCAGCATATCCTAAGAGCTGATGAGTAAGTAATGAGGGTAAAAAGTTAAAGGAGACATGAGCAGCACAGAAACTAAGAGCTTCATTAGAACCCAGAGAAGCCAACTGACAGGATAATCAGTAGCAAGCACCAGGATTATAATAAATAGTGTGCAAACATATGTGTACAGATAGCCCAGTGTGCACAGAATGATAAATGTTTTAAAAAAAAAACCACAAAGGTATACAAGAATTGTAAAAGTGAGATAGAAAAGGAATGGTAAAAAGGCTGGGAAAGATTCAAAACAAAATAATAAAAAATAGTACTTACTGCAGTACAGCTGAGTGCCAGCCATACTCATAAACATTTGAATGTGTATTAATCCATTAAGTCCACTCTCTAGCCCAACCGCAGTGATTTGAGAAGTTCATCATTGTTACCTTGTGAAATGTGAAGATAAAAAGGATGAGGTGGAAGGGAGGTAAGACAGATCATGGAAGCTTTACCTGTTACTGAAGTTCATTCATAACACTGTAATAAAAACACTGATGCGTGCTCACGAAGGGTCAGTAGAGTATGCTGAGGATGTCAATGCTCAATGATGTATGTTATTTGTGAAATGAGAAAAGCTACTTCACAATATTGTTTTGAGAACCAAAACTCTGAGCCTGTAACCACTGAAGTGCTTCCTGAACGGGAAGGTCTTATACAGAGATTGGATCTTATTCATAGATGAACGTTAAGAACAAGGGGAATTTAGTGCCCATCACTCTTCTAGGTGGTAGAATAGTGAGTTGGTTATAGAGAGAGGACCTGTTCAGTATTCAGCTAAGCTGAGAAACAATTCTTACTCTAAAACTTTTGGTTGTAGTCCAATTTCCTCCTTTAAGAAACAGAATCTGTTGGTGTTTAAGTTTCAGGATCATTCTCTCTGAAAAGAGATAATCTGATTTTTTTTAAATGTACACATATTTATTTATTTATTTAGTGTGTATATGTGTGTGTGTGTACACATGTGCACAAGCACCACTACTGCATGTGTGTAGAACTCAGAGGAAACCTTGCACGAATTGGTTCTCTTCTTCCACCATATGGGTTCCAGGATTTCAACTGAGATTATCAAACTCAGAGGCAAGTGCCTTTACCCACTGAGCCAAACAATCTGATTCCTTATTATGAATTAAAATTTAAGATCATCAAAAAACAGACTCATTTAAACTTGGAGAGTAAACTGCACACACACACACACACACACACACACACACACACACACACACACACAAATATCCCTGTAAGCATTTACAAAGCATAACTCTACTATTCAATTAACAAAATAGATTACCATTCCTCTCAATGCATTGCATTGTTCACAGAGTTCTTCTGTTGACATTATCCCCTGATCAATGGTTGAACTAGTTTTTACTGAGGGTCTGTGATATGTGAGGTGTTTTACATAAATTGTCTGTAATCTATGCAACATCCTGTCAACAAGGTCATATCAATAAGGTCACCAGAACAGTGTGGAACTCAGATTCAAAATCATACCTGTCTTTTTCATTTACTTATTTATTTTTGGGGTGTGTGTGTGTGTATGTGTGTGTGTGTGTGTGTGTGTGTACACATGCATGTGCCATGAAATACAGGTGGAGGTTAGAAGACAACTTGCAGGAGTTAGTTCCCTTCTTGCCCCATATTAGTCCTAGATATCAAACTCCATTCTTCAGCTTTGGTTGGAAAGTCCTTTACCAGCTGAGCTATCTCCCAATCCCTGAAAAAATTCTATTTCTTTCTATTAACTCAAAATAGGAATTAAAATAGATGAGAATTGTATCCCCTTTGCTACTTTCTAGGTAAGACTTTGGATAAGGCTATCTTGCTTCCTTTTTTCTCTAATGAAGAGAATGTACGTAGTTGCCTTTAATACTGCTTCTCTCCCCAACTGGCTATGGCACTTGATTCAAATTTGCATCACTACTGAGGGGTTACCAACCTGTTTTTCACTGATAACTCTTTATGGGGCACCCAGTCAGCTGAAACAAGTCTGGCCACCTGTGGGATGATAAATTCATTCTGGGGTATCCCTATGACCCAGTATGTCAGCCTCAGCTAAGACTTCCTGTAGTCTCTGCTCACCACAATAGAGATGAGGAAAAATGAATAGCATCTAAGGAAAACGTCATCACAAGAAACCATCCACCTGATTAGAAAATGAATGACACATTCAGATTCGTTTGCTATGAGACTAAATTGCTGTTTGCCAGAAAACTTAAGTCTTAAGCAGACAAAAGATGCAACAGCCAGGTCTGGAAAACACAGGTACAAATATTTAAAAAGAGAAGTTGGGAGCAGACCTTGAGGAAAAGGTGAGATACAGACATTATACTCTCTACAGAGATAGGTGTCCCATGTAGATAACATAATAGATGCTAATATTTGCCCAATACACTTCTGGAATATTTAAAGGGATAGTCACAATGGACTTCAAATACAACCTCAGTGAATTGTTATAGAGGGATCTGCTGACCTGGAATTCACTCCCCTCAGGGACATTACTTCTAGAGGAAATGCCTTCTGCATGAGCATTCTGGATACACTAAAACATCTTAAGAGTCAGGGCCACATTCGGCTCCACAGCAGAAGTCCTGCATAACTTGTAGTTTCAGGATTTCCCAGAAAAGCCATTTGCTTTTCTGCCAGCCTCCAAACATATCCCTAGGGTCAGATGAAACAAAGATCTTTTCTTATCCAACTAGTGACCATTAAGGAGAAAATACCTGTTTTAATATATACCAAGAGAAATTAAAAGTCACAATGTTTTGTTATCCTGCCTCTCAGACCATGCGTATTTAGTTTTTGATCTAAAGTGATTAAGAGTGAAGAGTGGCAGTCTAAGATCTAAAGGCTCAAAAACATGGTTGTGATGTGGAGCAAGGACACCTGTGAACGCCTAGTATGTGTGAGATACCCTAGAAGTGAGTTTGTACATCACCACACAACACATGAGGAAGCACTAAGTTGTGTTTAATGATGAAACCAAGGCTCAGAGGGCTTCTGTGAGGAATCTAACTCTACACCTCTTTTCTGATATCATCATCTTCACCATTTAGACATGGATTAAGTGCTAATTTAATTTTTATCTATTGAATAATTCATTTGATGGTACAAACAAGTTGCTGACTGTTCCCTGAATGAGACACATTTTCTCTCAGCTTACGATCTTTTCAGATAGTTGAAAATCCCCCTGTCACTCCTGTTCTCTCCACTGCCTCCTCAGTCCCCAATGAAGCTTCCCTGCCTCCACTAGAGAGAATTAGACCTCCCACCTTTACCAATGAACTCCTTCATTCATCATATGATTTCCAAAGTAACATTGTAATATCTGTTTATATCCATCCAGTAAGAATTAAATCTTCCTCTGAAAACAGAAGCATGTTTTGTGATTTCCCCAGGTTTCAGGACCCAGTTTGAGGTTAGCACTCATGGCATAGAGGACATCAGAATTGAGGAGGAGAAAGGAAAAGTCATCATGTTGGAATAACCAAAAGATGGGTAATAAGGGAAAGTTGGAAGCCAAAAAAAACTGAAAAGGGAGGAAGAAGAAAAGTAAAGGATCAGAAAGGAGTTAAAAAGGAGAATGAGTCTATTTAGCCTATCTGGATGGGACTTAACCTGTGTGGCCGAGTACGTGAGGCCCACGGTTGGATGAAAAGTACAAATGTCAATAAAACCTAAAAAAGGAGAATGAAAAAATTCGTGCTGTGATCTATTAAAGCATTGCAAATCCAATCAAATTAAGTGGCTGTAACAGTATTTATTTTTGTACTTTTTATGGGCCATAAATGCAAAAGAATTTCAGCTTGGCATTCCTGACAAGGTCCCTCAGGAAGCTTCTGAAGGCCAGTTTGGTTGGAAGATTCCCCTACAGGATGGCTCACTCATTTGTTTCCTGTCAGGAAACCTCAGATTCTGTCATATGGATCTTTAAACAGGACCCTGTGAGAAGCTGTTAGTTTCTCCAAGAAACAAGAAACCTGGGAAGGAACAGAAGGACACACAGCATCCCTCTCTGTTGCATCTTCTCTTCTGTCTCTTACAAAGATGCATGATTGAATTTAGAGGCTACCCATGCTCAATTTGCAATAACATTTTTCCTTAAAAAGATTACATTCACCCAGGTTCTAAGTAGGCATAACTTTAGGGGGCCAACATCCAATTCCACTACAGATGTATTTTGCTATTATGAATTGCCTTTGTCTGCTGCCTGTTACTGCTGGTATGTAGAAAAAGAGCTTAATGATTTCAAGATTTACTTGTACCTAGTCTTCTTTCAGAACTCTTTTATTTTCTAATGTTTTAAAGAAATGCTCCAAATTTCTAGAGACAAAATTACATGATCAGCATAAATGATAATTTGTTCTCTCCCTTCCAATTCATAAATGCATTTGACATCATATTTTTAAGACGTGGTTCTCAAAAAGCAAATTATCTTAAGAATTTGTGTAGGAGTTATTGCTATCATTTAAATGAAATCAAATTTGCCAAGACACAGGAATCAAGTTAAGAATTCCAAGGCAATTCAGGTCGCAGTTAAAGAACTGTGGTATCGTCAGGATTATTTAGTTTCATTTCTTGATTTTGCCAATGAATATTCCAAGGGTTGGTTACCAGCAGATGCTGGCACAAGTTCACTCAGCAAGAAATTAATCAATAGAAACAAATTTCCCCTCCTTCCAATTTATAATAACCAATACGGCACTTTAAACTTGCATGTGTGACCAAATTCCTCACCATTTGTATAGCGTATCAATAGTTTTAATATATAGATAGATATATTAAATATTTATATATATACAATTTTTGAGACCTTCGTACAGCATTTTTTTAATTGTATTGCCCCCTCCAGCAACTCCTCCCAGATCTACCCCACCTCCTCCACTGAGTCTAATTCGTGTTGTCCAAATGCTCTTGGGTAAGGAACCTGTAGTGGAATTTGATTGCGATACCAGAGATCACACTCTGAAACAAAACGGACTCTTTCTTTCTCAGAAGCTATCAAATACCAATAGATTCTCAGCTAAAGTTTGGGGTTCATGACCACCTCTCCTCGCTCTCTGTCTAGCTTGAGCTTGAACAGATCTTATGCATCTTGTCACAATTGCTGGGAGTCCTTATGTGTGACTTCCTTCTGCCTGGAAACCACTGATTCCTTGCAGTCATCTACCACCTCTGGCTCTTACAGCCTTTCCACTGCCACTTCCACAAAGTTCCCTGAGCCTTGTGGGGAGGAATGTGATATAGTTATACAATTTGGGGCTGAGCACTCTGAATTCTCTTATTCTCTGCATCTTAACCAGTTGTGGGTCTCTATGTTAATTGCCTTACACTGCAACAAACATCTCTGATGAGGACTGAGAGATGAAGTAATCTGTAGGTGTTAACAATAGGTCATTAGAAATCCTTTTAACATTATACCAATTTAGTAAAATATTAGTAGTAAGTTCTCCCCCTTCGGCCTACGATCTATCTAGTCACAGATTCTGGGCTCTGAAAACAGTGTCAAGTATGAGGTTCCATCTCAAGGAGCTCACCTTACATCTAATCAAAAGGAGATTGCTTACTCTATAACATTTCTGACACTACTGCACTACTGCACATACTCTATCAGGCCAGATATGAATGAGCTCCAAGTGCTCACAACTGAGTAAGGCTGATAATCACGTTTCCTTTCTGGTGATGTCCACAGCACCTTTCAGAATTATGGAAGCTAGCAGTAAGGGTAAAGATTCCTCACTTTAAAAACAACCTTCTCTGTTATACCATTGGCTGTTGGTAGATTGTCTTCTGTTGTGTATTGTTGGTTGATACCACACCATCAAAATCCAATGTATCGTCCAAACCCTTGGTGAAACAAACAACCCTGGTTAAATTCAGTATGGCATAAAACAATACAAAAGGGCATAATGTGAGAAAGGACCTTATGGGGAAGAGAGAGTTTGGTAATCCTGGGAGGGAAGGAGGAGATATTGGGAGAGAGGCTGAGAGCAACCAGAATGCATTAGATACAAGTACAAAATTGAAATTGTCAAAGAACAAGGTTATACATATTTATAGTACCAGGCATGCGTTTTCTCCCCTGAGATAAGGCTTAATTCCAAGCAAAAAGCAGTTGGTTACCCCTATATCATTCATGCCACTATTGCACTCGTGGGCCTATCTTGCCAGGCTAGTCTCCAATGGCCCTCATTGCTTTTACCCTAGCAAGCATGGGTGCTCAGGCCCTGCAGGTCTTGTCCTCTCACTTTATGTTTCTCCCATAGACCTTTTGCTGTGTTCTAAAGACATAGGCTGCTTTCACTTCCCCAAATCTGCCAAGCCAGCTCATTGTCCACCAGTAGTTTTCCTTTTTGCTGAGGAAAACTCCCTTTAGGTACTTCTTCCTTTCTTCCATGTCCTTCTCTGTTCCCTATTAGTGAACTCTTCCTGCCCAGTAGAAGGTTTGTCCTCTCCCCATTCCAGAGTTGGGTGAAGACCATAGGTTTCTCTCACATCAGAAATCTAAAGATAATTCCCATCAGGTACAGCAATAATAAATCATTAACTTTCCTTACAATGTATTGGTCTGCTTTTAGCCTGTCTCACCAGATAGTAAACTATATGAGATCAAAAACCAAGTCTGATCTCATTATAATACTCCACATCTTGCACAATGTCTGACTTACTCTATACATTTACATTTAAGAATGAAAATTTTGTTTTTACACATTCTGTAACACTATAGCCTTTAAGTCTTCAGACCTTTAAATATATTTCATTACTCTCTTTCTCTGCTATTGCTGTGTTTTCTCTAAGTCCATTCTTTCTCATTTCTAACCACCTGAGGTAGATGGGTATTTTGGAAAACCACTTAGTGCTTATACAGTATTAAATAATAAGTTTAAATATTGCAAAGCTTCAGAAGACTACATAAAAGATAATGTGAGTGTAATCTATTATGATTCAGAATTAATTTCAAGTGGTTCTTTTCTAGTAGCCTTATTTATGCTGTAATGAGAATAATAAACTTAATAGCTAGCAGGCATGAAGTGTGTCCTTATGGAATACATTTATTCACAAGTCTTAGTTCTTTTCCAGATCCAAGAGAGCTCAACTTTCTTGGGTGTAACATAAGTTAGAGGACAAAACATAATCATTTATTCCTATTATTGTTTTGAAAAGCTTTGCAGGGAATGAACCATCTTCCCAAAGTGACCCAAAACTTCAGAGTTTCCAATGAGAATAGTCAACAGCCCTACAATTATCCCTATTTACATAATGTTCTTGTTTTCCTATTCATGCATACAGAAAGTAATAATAAAATACAGTATATTCATTTTCAAGAAAACAATAGAGTAATCATTTAACTAAGAGTTTGCCAAATTATTTTCAGGAAGCACAGGAGATGGCCACATTCTTAGCATCTCTCATACAGCTTCAAGTCTCTGGCACTAGTTGTAAGGCATGAAGGAAAATAAAATCCCATTCCAAACATCAGGTTTGTATCCTTTTTCAATATGTATAACACATCCCCATGATGAGTTACTTTGTCCTGGTACTTTTTAAAACTGTAGAATGATCATTGAGTGGCACCAGATTTCTAAACTTAAAAAGTTATGCATAGTGCTTCTTTCGTGTGGATATATTCTTTAGTAAAATGGTTGTGTGGGATATGTTAACAAGTATTAACAATAATCCCACAGTATATTATTCCACATGGAAAGAGTCTCATTCTAATGCATAATGTAGAAGAATTGGGTCCAGAGAGCAAAGGAATAATAACTCTCATATGGTCAGAAGTTTGAGAAACTGAAGTTATCTGAAGGCTGTCCACACACACACACACCTGAAAGATGGTCATGAGAAAGTTCGGGTTCTTTTAATATTTGAATTAGGATTCAATGCCCAGAAAGTGTAGAAAGTAAAAACTGGCTTCCTCTAGCGATGATAATAAAGATTCAGAAGGAAGCACAAGAAGAAGGGGCTTAGAGCACTCCTCAGCAACTCTCTCCAACATTAATGGAGTTTGAAATTATGGCTTGCCCTTTGCCTGGCTTCCATAGAGGGTATGGAAATGACATCTACAAGGCTTCCTACATTTACAGACTACAGCCAGACAAGGAAATAAAACCATTCAGTCAGGACAGCAGCTGTTTCCTGTTTTGATTTTAGATTATTTGAACCTTTATTATTATCAATTTTCAGAGTAAAGATTCTATGTTCAAACAACTTCCTTGAGCAATGGACACCAGAGAGGTTTTTGTTCTGTGTATTTCCTTTGTTCCTTAGAACAATTGCTGATGCAATTCGTGTTTCGATGATTGAAATGATTATTCTTTTTGATTCCTAAATGTCTCATGTCAGGCCAGTGAGAACTCTTTCAAATTGTCTCCTATGACCCTTTAAGGTGACTCCATTAGTCTTTGAGTATCTCTCTACCAGCTGGCATAAAGTGGCCTGGCCTCACTTAGTAGATTCTCTGCCTTAGACTGGAAATCATCCATTTCTCTAAGGAGCCTTGGGCCCTTCCAACCAGGAAAAGATTTCACAAGGCAGAGCAGATACATTTTCAAATGCTTTCGATAAAGGGTTTGGGGTATGGTTTCATTTGAAAATAAAACAAAACTCTGCTGAAAACTGGTTTAAAACAGTCATCCAGACAATTTTTTAAACCCAGTATTTTGGAGTGCTTCTAAATGCAATTAATTCCTGAAATATGAATTCAGTATTTGCTGGAGACAGACTTCTTCTGGGCCTATAAAACTGGCATTAGGATTTCCAGCTAACAAAAATTTTCTATACGTATACTAAGTTAAGAGAAAGCTCAGTTGGTAAACAAACATTTTTTTTTTAAGTTGAAAAATGTGTGGGTTTGGAAGGGGCTTGATGGAGACAGCTAATATTTTCTTTTAGCTAACACTGTTCTATAGTTGACTTTTGAAAATACTTTTACTATAACATAGCTCATGCATGCTAAAATTTCATGAAATAATGCAATATATACAACCAAGATCATAACTGTAATGATTTACCATAATTGCTTTGTGTTTTTGAAGTCTAAAACAGAGCAAATGTGTTTGGATCCTGAGAACGGTCTTTCCATCATGCCTTCCCCTCCTTGACCAAAGTCAGCCATTATTCCCAACTTTATGTTTTTCATTCCTAGAATGATTTTAAGCCACTCCCATGTATCTGAAATTATTTTCATATTTGAAGCAGTTATTTACACTGTATTATATACAAATCAGCCTTCAGTTTGTCTTTGTCTTTCTTTGCCTGAACATCACTTTTGAAATATGTCCTTGAAAATACATGTAGCTCTTTTTATTCGTGTTAACTTCTGTACCATATTCCATTCTGTGAACATACCACAATTCACAATAGTGTCAGCAGTCTCACACTGAAAATGCCCTAGGATATTTCAGTTTATTACAAAAATTATATAATGTCACATTCTTAAACATGTATCCTATGTTCCTGTGGGTAAACAGGTACACAGGTAATACACACAGGGAGACAGTCCTAAGTTACATGATGTGCACGTTTGGCTATGCTGGAGGCTATGGATTCACAGTTCAACCATTCATACACTGGGGCCATCAGTGACGTTAAATGAGATGTTTACTCTTCACAAACCTCAGTTTTCCCATCTGTAAAAGAGTCATGGTAACAATTACATCCTCTAGTACCTAATTTCGCTTGGTACTATGTAGATGATGTGGAAGAAATTTTAAGATTTCATGTATTCTCACTTTATATACAAGCCAAGTGAGGCACTGAGTATAGACATGAAAGATTCTAGGTCAGCATACTAGAGAGACATGCTTGTTGGTGCACTCACTGTTCACAATAGTTAAGATATGAAAACAGCCAATAAAACCATCAAATGGGGAGTACAAGATTTGGAAATGGTGTTTTAGATAACCATAAAGAAGAAAGAAATTATGACATTTGCAAGAAAATGGATGGAACTGGAGATCATAATGTTAAGCAAAATCAACCAAACTCTCTCTCTCTCTCTCTCTCTCTCTCTCTCTCTCTCCTCTCTCTCTCACACACACACACACACACACACACACACACACACCACGTGCATTGCATGTATATGTTATACATAGAAAGAGAGCATAAAAGTAGAAAGGGGAATCGGGAGTGGTGGCCCACACCTTTGATCCCATCAGTCCTGAGGCAGAGACAGAGGCCAGCCTGGTCTAGAAAGTGAGTTCCAGGCCAGCTACAGGCAGATCCTGTCTCAAAAAGGACCAAAAAAAAGTGGAAAATGGACTACAAAGAAGAGAGGGATACCAAGGGATGGAGAGGGGGAACAAGAAAAGGTAATGGAAAATACATACGTGAAGTAGAAGATAACAGGAACTCTGGGTTAGAATCACATGCATATACATACACGCACATGCACACATACATCCACACACATATGCATGTACACATACTACATACACACGTTAATACACACCCATGCACACACATGCTCATACACATGCACACATACACACACACACACACACACTACATACACAAACAGTGAGCACGTACATCATGTGGCTGAGTGTTTTCTCTTTCCTCAGCCTTAGCTGGAGGTAATGGCTTTAGTCAGAATGAGTTACATAATGTATAGAAGAGAAGAAAGTTCTTATAGACTCTACAGATCACATTCTGTGGACAACTCACTGACCAAGTCTCCACCTAGACTATGGGTGGAATTTGCAAAAGTTCTTGGGTGGATTAATATACCGTATAGAATGTTCCTCCTCAAGAGAATTTATGACAACCTTTCTGAAATGCAAGCCTCAGATCTTTATTATATTCTATTAATGAGTCAGTGGACTTTTGGCAGAAAAGTTCACTTTCCTTTGCTTCAAAAATCTCGGTAGAGTGTTCTGATGAATCTATCCAATGGTCTACAGTCAAAATAACATATGTAATCTTTGGCTGAAAAAGCTCACCCATGGTGTTACAACAATAATTCCTCTCTCCTTGTTTTCATATATAACCTTTTGGAAACATTCCTGTTGGAGCCAAGGTTTCTATATTTTGGAAACTTGGCATATGGACGGATGATGGCTGAAAAAGGCCATTTATTTTCCTATTGGAGAGCAGTCGCAAAGGCAAAGTGGTAGTCAGACTTTCTTGAAAGTTTTAGGACAACCCAATTTAATGTTGAATAAAGCCCCATTTTCTTTTCTGATTCCCATGTCATGCTGTGTGCGCATTTCAAAAGGTTCCAAGAGTCACTTTTTGTTAACAGAGGACAGCATGATTTTCTGTAAAGTGACGAATGGTAAATATTGTAAGTTTTTTAGGTAATACAGTCTCTCTCAGTTATAACTACCACTCTGTCATTCTAGAAAATATGCAGGCAAATTCTCGTGAACAACACAACTCCATCCACAGACACCAAAATCTAAACTTCCTGTAATTTTTCTGTGATACAAAATAGTGTTCTATTTTTGACGTTTGTCTAATAGTTTACAAAGTGTTAAAGAGCCAATTTTAGTCACAGGTCATACAAAACCAGGCAGTGTGCTCTATTTGACTGACTATAGTTTGAGGTTCTTTATTCTACATTATTTACCTATTTACTTTTATATTACTTGTTATGAGAATCACTTGTGTGTTTACATCACTGCAGTACTGTCTTGTGCTAGACTCCAAGCTCTGAAATGAAAACAGAAGTAATATCTGCCCTGTTGCCCCCTACACACAGCCTAACAGCCACTCAGTACATACATGTTAGATGCACAAACCTGCAGTCTTCAGACAAATCAGTTCCTCTAAATGGAGTGTTTAGGTGAATGTTTGGTATATTGAATTTTCTAAGTAACTATGTCCTTTAGAAAACATTGTACATATCATGTATAATCTCTCATTTATGATCCTAGCTATTATACCAATACATAAAATCATATACGTATCTAGGAGATGAAAGTAGGCTCAAGACCGACTGAGAGAATCAACGAGACTACTGAGGGGGTAAAGAAATGGAAGAGTAGAATGCTATGACCACATGCTTGAAAATATCTATATGAAATTCAGCACTGCATACAAGGAATATGTACCAAAAATAGATTGCTTAGGGTTGGAAAGTTGGCTCCATGGTTCAGAGCTCTTTCTGTTCTTTCAAAGGACTATAGTTTGGTTTCCAGCAAACACCTTGGGCAGCTCACAACCTATAATCTAGATCCCAGGGATCTGATGCCATCTTCTGGCCTCAGCAGGTGCCTGCACGCACATGTTTGGCATACAAATGCACACACACACACAAATAAAAATGAAAAACCTTTGTAAAGTTCTTAAAATATTTTATGTACTATTGAATTTACCATTAAAGAAACAGTATAGAAAAAAATGTTTCTAGGGTTTTAGAAAAGAGAAGACCAGGATTTTACTCTCTGCTCCATGAAGTACTGCTCGCAATGTTCAGTGAGATAAAGAATCTGAGAATGTCTCCATCTCTACACTTCTAAAAGACGTTATATGCAGCATCTCTTTTATAAGATTGATGATAGGGTTTCTGTTTGAGTTTCCACTTTCTTTCCCAAGCCCCCTCCCTACTTCTCTGCCTTGCCCTGCACCCTGGCTGGTACACATGTAAGGATGACAGTAGTAATCTGTCCTCCCCTGGATTCCATCTTGGTTCTATCCATGAGAGGAATGGAAAGAATTCTAAGACTATTTATCTCTTAGCTTACTCCTAGTATCCAGATGACTAGCTGTTTCTAGAATGCAGATGTAAGTCATGGGCCTGCACATTTATAATGTTCATTAATGCACTTGGTCTTATTCCTGGGTCTGGTACCCTTATTCCTAGATATGGAAAGTATTTTGTTATCAGCTTTGGAATACTGCTCTACCCTTCAGAGCTTCCTACATACTGACCACAAGGTTAAAATTGTGTATTCAGGGCTGGCAAGATGTCTCAGTGGCTACACACAACATGCCAACCTGATGATCTGAGTTTGATTGCCAGGACCACATGATGGAAGGAGAGAGGCTCCTGCACGTTATCCTCCAGCTTCTATACATGCTACAGCACATATACACATATGAGCACACACAAACACAAATAATAAATAAATGTTAAAAACTTTAAATTGTCTATTCATGAAAGTTTCAAATAGTCCTAAATTCATTATGAGATCATGAACTGACCTTCAAAATGCTTGAGAATAAACAGCTCTAATTAAACTCTTCTTAGAAATCGACTTGGCTTTTGAAATTATATTCAAGGAATAAATGATCCCCATTTTTCATTCATTCCTTTTATTTGACTTTTATTTTTTTGAGGCAGAATCTTGCTATATAACCCAAACTGACCTTAAACTCAAATTCCTCCTTTATCAGTTTCCTGGATGCTAGAATTTCAGGTCTGTGCCACCGTGTCTGGCTTCAATAGCTCCATTTAATGATAATAATGATTTCACATCTCTCTACAGAGTTATCAACTGAGGTACACAGCAGTTATTTTGCAGTTTGCTGAAATATTTTAAAAACATGAAATTTCTTATCATCTTAGTTTTGAAATTCCCTTGACTGTCACTTTTTCTGGCCAGACTCGGCTATACAACAAACAGAACTTAGCAGCTATCTGCTGCTCACACGGACTTTGTATTTGGCAGGCAGCTCTAGTCCCTATGAATGTGTAACATTTCTAATTCAGGTACTGGATACCTTGCCCCTCTGGACATTTTTTTAGAAGAGAAACAAAGTCATCAGCCAAGTGAGAGGCCAGGAGAGGTGTCAGTAGTTAAAGTGAGAGACTGTATGATACAGTCACTTAGACTAGTAGGTGAGTGAAAAGGCCCAGGGAAAGGCAGGCTGCCAGAGGATTTCAAGTGAAGAATGGGTACTCTTGGTGATCCTGGCCATAAATGGAATGTGTGGTTAATGAGCAGGTTCTTCATTTATCCAGCCATAGCAGTGTCTTCAGAGCAAACAGGAATGACAGTAAATTAAATATGACCACTTTTGAGTTTCGTTCAGTCATGAGAATAAAGAAGCCAGATACGTGAGGTTCTTTGTGAGGAAGGGAATATAATGGTGGGTCATGAAGTTGGGCCAGTCACAGAGGGAATGAGGACCTGAAGTGGTGCTAAGCACTGACAAGGGGTGCCTAGCTTCATGAGGAGGAAAGCTCACAATCTTTAGTAAGTTCCAGACAAGCCAGGGCTACACACTAAGATCCTGTCTCAAAAAAATAAAAAACGAAAAATAAATGACAACATTTGTATATTACCAAAGTGATTTTATTTGAGACATCAGCATGTTTTTAAAGCCTGGATAATATTACCAAAGTATTTTTATCTGAGACACCAGGATTCACACACATCACACACACACATACATGCATGTACACATTGCACACACACACACACACTGCACACATACACATTCCACATATACATATCACATACACATATGCATACATGTATATACACACACATCATACACATAAGTACAGCTCACATGTATACACAAATACATACACCACACATACAAATATGTATGCACATGCATACACAACACACACACCACAATATACATATAAATACATGCATACCATACATGCACATATACTCACATACACATGCATGCACACATGTAGACATAGGCATACATGCACAATTCACATGTATGCCCATAGATACACACACACATATATATATACATATACTTGCATTTACACATAAAAACATGAACACACATGCACACACAGAGATTAGAACACTGTCTGCCACAGAGTGTATGTTACTGATACAAGGATGATTTTCCTCCCTACGGTGACCTTATAAAAAAGAAAAAGTCCACTAAGTTAGCTAAAAATCAAATAAGTAATGTAAAACAAAACAAAAAAATATTCAGAGGGGTCAATGAGAGAAATCATATCAGAGCTGATCAGGAACATGCAAAGCATCCTGACAGTACATAGGAAGGGTAAGCATCATAAGAGAAAACACAGAGGTGGCCCTGTATGGAGGGTGCTCCTAAAAGACTGTTAAGTTCAGACCCAAGCAAGAAGAAACAGGCAGCTTCTGTGTGAAGTCCACCCATGGACACTGAGCCTGGAATTTCATGGATTTTTCTAACATTGCCTTTGAAGCAGAGGCAGGCATCACGCCAAAGGCTGATTCATGGAGAGAATTTCTGATACTGTGCCAGTCCAAGGAGGGAGATATTTTTGAAGAAGTGGAATTTTTCACCAGCTAGTTTTTTAACTACTTGGTAAGTATTCCAAGAAGTAAAGTAGCTAGAGTGATAGGGAACTTTCCGTCTTACCCTGTCCTCCTTTCCTGAATCTCAGTCTCTAGTGTTCCAAGTCTATTGAAAATGTTCCTTCAATGTTACAGGTTTATATACACACATCTATTTTTAAAATTTTTTGTCTGTGAATGTCATGCATGAATACAATGTGTTTTGATCAAATCCACCAAGCATCCCTGAAAGGAATACTTCAGAATGAAGAAGAGGAAAGTGTATCCAGGAAGTTTCAGGAGACAAGAAACAATGACACAAAGGACTAAGAAAACAAAATCAAACACAAACATCATTTTTTATGCTGCCTCCTCAAATATAACTCATTTTTTAATTTGTTGATATTTTTGTGTGTATATCATACAGAACATCTCAAACAATTGTATTCATCCATATATCCACTTCCCAAATGCCACCCTCCCATAGTGCCCCCCCACTGGAGCCCATATACTCTGTCATCCCTGTTACTGTCGATTGTGTTGTCTGCGCCCCCAGCCATTCCCCAGTGCTTGTCCGTCTGCTGAATCGAGTCAGCATATCTAGAGAACCTGGTTTTAGGAAAATCAGCTGCTACTCATCTAGCAGCAATCAGCTGTCAGTATTCCTTTAGATAAGATTGGGGTCTGCTGTTCATTTTCCCAGTTCTATGCTGAGTTACTATCTTGGAGTCTTTTAGGCTACCCTGGCCAACAACTCAAAGGAATGTTTCTCCTGCCTGTTATGCAGCCTTTAGCTATACATATGGACCCTTAAAAATATATATTGATCTCTTTAATCTTTGGTTATACTTTCCTTTTGTGTCTTTAAAACCCTACAGTTGACCCAGATAAACCAATTTATTTTTACTCTTAAGGCCTTTTGAAGATCTGTTCCTCAGGGGTCACATGGGTTTGGGAGGAGCCTCTAGCCCTTTCTTTTACCAGTTCAATCTATGTGAAGATAAGTCATAGTTCCTGTTGACCATGGCTGGCTTCACTTGGAAGCATGGAGGAAATAGTTCCTCTGTGTTCACCCTCCTCTTTGTAGACTGGACACTGGTTCAGGTCCATCTGGTGTGGTCTCCACAGCTGCCTTAATCAAGAGGACAGGTGACTCACCACAGTTACAGGACTGTTTGAGAGATGCTCATAGTTCCCAGGAACTTGGTCAACCTAGGAGGGAAAGGAGTAAAAACTGTACTTTATGGCCATCTGTCCAAACTAGTATAGGCCTTAAAGTATGGGTGTTAAGTATCCAAGAAGGTTAGTTCCACCAGTCCGATGCTTTTAATTACCATGTACCATGTAGATAAAGCTTGGGCAAAGACCAAATGCTCTCAGATAAACCTTGCCTAGGCATATATTACATTCTTTGATCTGGTTGTATGTATAATTTGTCAGTAGATTGTAGGAATAATATGGTTCCCTCTGGTTTTCATGACTAGCTAGGCATTGTTTCTCTCTTGTATCAGTGCCCCATTTCTCCCTTAATAATACCCTTCTTCTTTGGTCCCACCTCTCTTGAGCTCCTTCTTTTCCTTTATGCCCTGGGTTTCTTGGATAACCTTCTGTCGATCAAGTTCCCTCTGGGTCTCCTGTGCTATCAAGCAAACCATATAATACATCTTTATGTGCACTTATTAACTTACAAAGGAATGAGTACCCAGTTTCTAGCCCTGCACCATGGCTC
Source organism: Nannospalax galili (assembly GCF_000622305.1). Classification (NCBI taxonomy): domain Eukaryota; kingdom Metazoa; phylum Chordata; class Mammalia; order Rodentia; family Spalacidae; genus Nannospalax; species Nannospalax galili. Next base: position 5,357,312 of record NW_008348568.1, read on the forward strand.
AGAACCTGCCAATTCAGACCACGCCATACCCATAGTTACCTCTAGCATTCACTCATACCTCCAGGGCCAGCGATCTTGCCCCAGGTCCCTAAGAGTCTGGCCACTCTGTCCTTGAGCTGCTGCACATTCCCTACACCACACACGCTATGTGCAGCACATGGCTTCCATCTCAAGATGGCTCCCAACAGCCCCTCAGTAGTCCACACTACACGGCAGGCCCTGCTCATTGGAAGAACTAGCCAACTGAGAGACACTCCACCCTCTTACAATCTGCTCTTACAGTCTTCCTGTCCATCTTTTGCTAAAGTCCCTGAGCCTTGGAGGGGGTGACAGATGTAGGGCGATCTCTCTTGTATCATGGCGAGATAGTGGATTCTTGGGCCTTCCCATTAGTCATCTTTAGGCCATGGCCATTGATCTATCTCAGTGGTGTTTCTTCTACTATAAACACAAATGGAGGAAAGTAGACACATTTAAACAAACATGACTATAAATACAGATGCCTAGAAGATATCCCAGTAGGTCAGTAGGTGTACTATATTCATTAAACAGTATACTCATTATGGCTTCTCCAATAGGGCCTGTAGCCTTTCTTGACACAAGACATGGCCTGGTCAACAACACCAGATGTGTGTTCCACCCCTAGGAGCAGGCCTTACCCAATTAGAAATTTGTCAGTTGTACATATGTTGGTCAAGCCATTATTGCACTTCCAGGCATTGCTTGGCATGTCCATAGTGTGCAGCACATGGGGTCCATTGTTGAGTAGAATTATAGGGGATACTTTCCCCCCCAACCATCTGCATAGTGCCTTCTGGCAATATGAATGTCATCCATCCAGTGGCACGGAATTTTTTGGCTTAGTCTTAGTTCCATTTCTTTTTCTTCTCCCGTACCCACAACATGCAGTGTCTTCAGCAACATTGCCTTACTGACCTTTCTAGTTTACAACCGACACTAATGGCAATAGCCTTGGTGACTTAGAGGACCTCTAGTATCTCTCTGACCAATAGCTCATAGGGGGGCAACCCACTCCTGGTACTGTAGATTTTCTTAACAGTTGTATAGTTTGGGAATCTCTGTCCTCATCTTACCCAACCTACATAAAACTTCCAAGAATCTTACAGCTATAAATGGGCTTTGCTTCTCCAGGTATCTTTCAAATGGGTTTCACATCTGTAAAACACTCGAAGAAGGTTAACATTATATACTAAATCAATTAAATCAATCATAGACAAGGTCTCACACAGCATGGAAAGATTTTGTCCATTTGTATTAACTGTTTTCTCCATAGATACTTGTTCGTACCGTAGCATGGGTACAAGACATTAATTTGGTTAGCTCTTTACCATTTTTAATTATCCCTTTGAATTATTTTATTCTTGATGCACTTACAGGTGTTGGCTCCAGCTGCCTGACCCTACACTGGGCTAAGGAGTCAGGGTCTTCTCCTGTCCCAACTGCACTTGTTGGTTCCCTGAGTCAGACAGGCCCTGGGTCTACCTCCTGACTATAGCCATATCTGCCATCTTCCCATTGACCACATCAGGTTGCTGGGGGAGAACTTGGTGGGAACACCTGTTTCCACACCTAGTATAGGCATTATCAGAGGAAAAGTGCATCTTATTTAATCCTTGGGGATTCTTAACCACCCCTTGTACAGTTGTTATCCTTCAAATGTCCTTTGTGAACTGTTCTTCTGGTTTTAAAACCTTCCAGAAATGCCTTAGCACTGAATTTGGTTTTCTATCAATTTTTTCCTCTGGGCATTTGGGCTTTATGTAAGTCTTGCCACATTTGTCTTTGAGTAACCCAAGTGGACCGTTTTTTCTGTCTGTTCTTTTTTATATCTCTTATAGGGTTTTCTGTTAATTTATAGACATGTTTTACATGCTGGTCAGAGTCATTTAGATTTGCCAAAGCCTCTCTTACTTTACAAAGATTCTGTCCTATCAAAGGGCTTAGTAAAACCATTAAAGCCACATACCATTCTTGAGGTTCCAGTTGAATTAGGCTTTCTTTCATATCTCTGGTGAACTCAGTCTTATCTGGCCCAGTGAATTGGACATCATACATTGCTTTTCTCATTCCTAGTTCTCTCAGGAATGCCTGCCCCTCCTTTATAGTCCTCCAGCCCCTGCTAATCATGTTAGTCTCCCTTGATGACAACCACGTATCTTTAATGCTTTCAACCAGCCACCCTATTAAGGACTGCTCCCCCCTGCATTGGCCTCGGTTGAACAGCCTATATCACAAGGACGGATGGCTGGTTATATAACTCAGCTGTGAAGCTTCTGAAGGGCTTAGACTGACGTCATGTGCTCCCATGTCCCATACTCTCCCAAGCCACGTGGCCAGGGGCTCTCTGCTTGCTTGCTTGTAAGTTTTTCCTAGTTTTAAGAGTTCTAGCATAGAATATTTCCTAGATACAGCACAGTTAGGTTTTTTTTGTTTTTTTTTTTCCTTTTTACTATTATGTGTCTTTTCCTCTTAATCCTTGGACCATACACAAGTCAAAGTGTCCCACCTTTTTCTCTCTCCAGTTCTACACCTGGGTCCCTGCCCAGGACACTTCTTTTATGATGCAAATTGACTTCACTCTCTCTCTCTCTGGGAGCTCTGTTTGGGTCCAGAGCAGGTAAAAGATTTTCTAGCCTTTGGGTAACCTTTAACAAATCTTTACATACCCACAACATATTCCCACATATATAACAGCTGTGGCCCATGGTTCTGTGTGGCTGGCCTCTTTTTAGTAACCCATTGTAAAACCCACATCAGGGCGACCATTAGTGCTCTTCTAAAACTCATTCTCAGTTTCATCATACCCTGCCAACTATGCCAATTTTGTCACTCGAGTTCCCTCTGGGCCTCCTGCAATATAAAGCAAACCATATAACAAATCTTTATGTGCACTTATTAACTTACAAAGGCATGATTACCCAGTGCCTAGCCCCACACCGTGGTTCAGAGCCCACCATATAAGACCACGCCATGCCCATAGTCACTGCTAGCATCCGCTCACGCTTCTAGGGCCAGCGATCTTACCCCAGGTCTACAAGAGTCAGGCCATACTGTCCTTGAGCTGCTACACAGCTGTGCATTCCCAACACCACATGTGCTACTTGTGGCTTGTGGCTTCTAACCCAAGATGGCCCCCAGCAGCCCCTCAGCAGTCCACACTCTGTGGCAGGCCCTGCCCCTTGGAAGAACTAGTGAATTGGGAGACACCTTCCCTACCCCCCAAAATAACCTCATTTTTATCCGTATCTCCCTTATTAACACCTCTTGCCTACTGTTCTTATGTTTCAGATTCTTTTACCTCCCTGGTTCCTTTTCATTATCCTGGTTCCTGTAGTTATGTTTAGATATGTATTCACTTATCAGGATTTGGTGCTAAGATGCACATATGAGGGAGAAAATACGTCAGGGTTTTTTGTTTTGTTTTGTTTTGTTTTGTTTTCTGAGTCTGTGCTACTTCACTTAGTGTAACAGTTTCTAGTTCCATCCATTTACCTGCAAATTTCAGGATTTCATTTTTCTTTACTGCTGAGTAAAATGCTATGGTATAAATGAACCACATTTTCATTATCCACTCGTCAGTTGAGGGACACTTAGGTTGCTTCCATCTCTTAGATAGTGTGAAAAGAGCAGCAACAAACATGGATGTACAAGTGTCTCTGCAATAGGGTGAGTCCTTTGGGTATATGCCAAGG
>NW_008348568.1:5361047-5388214 GCF_000622305.1 Nannospalax galili
ACAAATGGTAGGTTCATTTGTAGTTTTTTAAGAGTTCTCCACACTGTTTTCTGTAGGGGTTGAACAAGTTTGCAATCCCACCAGCAGTGGATGAGTGTTCCCCTTTCCCCACATCCTTTCCAACATTTGGTATCATTCATTCTCTTGGTTTTAGCCAAGAGACTAAATGGGCTAAGAGACTGACTGGGGTAAGATGAAATCTTAAAGTGGTTTTAATTTGTATTTCCCTAATTACTAGTGATGTTGAACACCTTTTAAGAAGCTTCTTAGCCATCTTTATTTCTTCTTTTGAGAACTCTCTGTTCAGTTCTTTAGCCCATCTTTTAATTGGGTTTCTTCCTTTCTTGATTCTTTGTTTTTTTGAGTTCATTATATATTCCTAATGTTAAACCTAGGTCAGATATTTTGCTGGTGAAGATTTTCTCCCATTCTGTGGGTTTTCACTTCACTTCCTTGGTTGTTTCTCTGGATGTGCAGAAGCTTTTTAGTTTAATGAGGTCCCATTTGTTGATTCTTGACCTTGTTTCCTGAGCAATTGATGTCCCATTTAGAAAATACTTTCCTACACCTATATGTTGTAGGTTATTGCCAATGTTTTCTTCTTACAGTTTCATATTCAAGTTTCAGATTTTATATTGAGATCTTTGATACATTTGGAGTTGACTTTTGTGCAAGGTGAAAGATAAGGATCAAGTTTCATTCTTCTGCAGGTGGAGATCCAATTTTGCCAGCACCATTTGTTCAGCATGTTGTCTTTCCTCCAGTGAATGTTCTTGGCCCCTTCTGAACCTGCATGTACTTATAGGTGGGTCTTCAATTTTGTTCCATAGAACTATGGGTCTATTTTTGTGCTAGTACAATTTTGTTTTTATGACTATAGCTCTGTAATACAGTTTAACATATGGTGTAGTAATCCTCTGAGCATCGCTTTTTGTACTCAGGGTTACTTTGGCTATCTGAGGTCTTTTGTGCTTCCATATGAATCTTAGGATGGTTTTTTCCAATTCTGTGAAAAATATTATAGGAATTTTGATTGGCATTGCATTGAATCCAAAAATGGCTTTTGGTAGGATGGTCATTTTCACAATATTAATTCTTCCAATCCATGAGCATGGGAGGTCCTTCCATCTTCTGATGTCTTCCTCAATTTCTTTCTTTAAAGAGTTAAAATTTTCCTTGTAGAGCTCTTTAATGTCTTTGGTCAGGTTTATTCCAAGATATTTTGTTATTATTTTTTTTTGAAGCTACTGTGAACTGGAGTGTTTCCCTGTGCTCTTTCTCTGATTGCTTGTTATTGGTATATAGGAAGGCTATAGACTTTTGTAGGTTAATTTTGTTTCCTGCCACTTTACTGAATGTGTTAATCATTTCTAGTTTTCTGATGGAATTTTTGGTGTCTCTTAGATATAATATCATATCGTCTAAAAAAGAATAATTTGACCTCTTCTTTTCCAGTTATTACTCTTTAATTTCCTTCTCTGATTTTATTCCTCTTGCAGGAGTTTCAAGCACTATGTTAAAAAAGAGTGGAGATAGTGGACAGCCTTGTCTGGTTCCTGATTTCAATGGAATGCTTCCAGTTTTTCTCCATTTAGAATTATGTTGGCTGGGGGTTTGTTATATATGGTTTAATTATGTTGAGGTATGTTCCCTCTAGTCCAATTCCCTCTAGGACTTTGAACATAAATGCATGTTGAATTTTGTCAAAGGCCTTCTCTGCATCTATTGTGGTGACCATGTGGTTCTTGTCTTTGAGCCCATTTATATGATTTATGACATTTATTGACTTATGTATATTGAACCATCCCTGCATCTCTGGGATAAAGCTGACTTGATCATGGTGGGTGATCTTTTTGATGTGTGTCTGTATGCAGTTTGTAAGTATTTTGTTGAGAATTTTTGCATTTATGTTCATTAAGGATATGGGTCTATAGTATTCTTTTTTGATTATACCTTTACCTGGCTTTGGTATTAGAGTGATGCTGGCTTCATAGAAGTAATTTGGAAGTTCTCCCTCCATTTCTGTCTTTTTGAAAAAACTAAGTAGTATTGGATGCAGATCTTCTTTAAATGTCTGGTAGAATCCCACTGTAAATCCATCTGGTCCTGGGCTTTCTTTAGTCAGGGGGTTTTGTATTACTTTTTCATTTCCTTATGTGTTATGGGTTTGTTTAAGCTGTTAATCTCTTTTTCAGTTTTGGTGGTCCCATGCTTTTAGATACCCATCCATTTTTTTTAGGTTTTCAAATTTAGTAGCATATAGGTTTTTAAAGTATTCCCTTATAATGTTCTGGATGCTTTTGGTGTCTATTGTGATATCTCCCCTTTCATCTCTGATTTTCTTGATTTGGAGGTGCTCTTTCTTTCTTTTGGTTACCTGGGCTTGCAGTCTATCAATCTTGTTTATCTTTTCAAAGAACCAGCTCTTGGATTCATTGATTCTTTGTATTGTTTTCTTTGTTTCTCTTTCATTAATTTCTGCTATGATTTTTATTATTTCTTCCTGTCTGCTGGGATTGGGTTTCATTTGTTGTTGCTTTTCAAGCATCTTGGGTTGCAATGTTTATTTGTGTTCTTTTAATATAGGCACTTAGAGCTATAAACTTCCCTCTAAGGACTGCTGTCAATGTGTCCCGGAGGTTTTGTTGTGTTGTATTGTCCTTTCACTTAGTTCCAGGAATACTTGTATTTCTTACTTAATTTCTCCTTTGACCCATTCATCATTCAGGAGTGTGTTGTTAAATCTCCATTTGTTCATGTGGTTATTAGGGTTTCTTCCAGTGTTGATTTTAAGCTTTATTGCATTGTGGTCTGATAGAATGCATGGAATTATTTTAATCATTTTGTATTGTGTTTTGTGTCCCTCACAAAATTTGGAGAAGGTTCCATGGGGTGCTGAGTAGAAAGTAAGTCCTTTGGTGGTTGGGTGGAATTCTCGGTAGATGTCTGTTATGTCCATTTGATTTATGGTATTGTTTAATTCAGATGTCTCTCTGTTGACTCTCTGCCCTGTTGACCTATCTAATGGAGCCAGTGGGGTATTGAGGTCCCGTACTATTAGTGGATTGGGATTAATCTGGGTCTTAAAGTCCTCTAGTACTCTTTCTATGAAGTTGGATGCACCAGAGTTTGGTGAATATATATTCATGATTGTAATATCTTCTTGGTTTATTGTTCCTTTGATCAGAATGAAGTGGCCCTCTTTATTTCTTCTGATTAGTTTTAGTTTAAAGTCTATTTTATCAGATATTAGCATTGAAGTGCCTGCTTTTTTCTTAGTACCTTTAGCTCAGTATATTTTTTTTTCCATCCTTTCACCTTAAGGTAGTGCCTGTACTTGAAAGTGAGATGAGTTTCTTGCAGACAACAAAAAGTGGGGCTTTGTTTCTTAATCTATTCAAGTAGTCTGTGTCTTTTGATGGGGGAGTTCAACCCATTGATATTTAAAGTTATTAATGAAAGATGTGCATTGAATCCTGCCATTTTTATTTCTGTTCACATTCTTGATATAGCTGTGCATGTCCACAGTTATAACTTCATTGAATTTCTTTCTGTAACCCCTTGTATATAGTCTTCCTTTCTTCAGCTCTTTGAATTGCTTCAAGAACTCTCTGAAGGGATGGTTTTGTGGACATGAATTCTTTCAGCCTATTTATGTCATGGAAGATTTTTCTTGCCCCTTCGACTACAATAGACATTTTGGCCAGGTAAACTAATCTGGGTTGGCATCTGTGGTCATTTAGAACTGGGAATAATTTGGTCCAGTCTCCTCTGGCTCTCATAATTTGCACTGAAAAGCTGGCTGTAATCCTGATGGGTTTTCCTTTAAAAGTGACTTGTTTTTCTTTTGCAGCTTTCAGTATTTTATCTTTGTTCTGTACGTGCCATGGAGGGTTTCTTTTCTGGTCCTGTCTATTTGGTGTTCTACGTGCTTTGTATATTTGCATGGGCATGTCTTTCTTTAATTTTGGAAAATATTCTTCTACAATCCTGTTGAAGATCTGGTCTATACAATTTTCCTGAGATTTTTCTCCTTCCTATATGCCTATGTTTCATAAGTTTGGTCTTTTTATGGTGTCACATGATTATTGCATATTTCATTCTTGCGTTTTCTTAAATTTTTCATAATCTTTGTCTAATTCGTCCACTTTATCTTCCAATCTTGATATTCTGTTTTCCATTTCATTCATCCTATTGGTGAGGCTTTCTCCTGTCATTTTTAATTGGCTTACTGAGTGTTTCACTTCCCTCTTCATTTCACCATGAGTATTCTTCAATATTTCTAACTCTTTTGTTTATTCATTCAAATGTTTATCCCTATCTTCCTTCAGTTCTTTGATTTGTGTGTTCTTTAAATTCACTGAATTCTTTTATCATGTTCATAATTGTTCTTTTGAGTTCCATGTCCTGTGTTATCTCTAGGGGATTTTCATTGTATTTCTCTAGAGGACTATTGGTACTCAGTGGGGATATATTATTTTGGTTTTTCATGTTATTTTTTCTCTGTGACTTTGACATGTGAATTTCTTTTGTAGTTTCTGATTCTTGTGTGAGACTTAAGCCTGTTGAGTTAGGTCTGCTCTTTTTGTAAACTTTATGTGCCTTTGTGGTTTACTTGCTGGTCATGGAAATCTGGTTAGTCTAGGCTTCAGGTTCTCTCTTTTGATTTTCTTTGGAATAGCCAAATTGCTTTCATCTTCAGGAGTTCCCACAGAGCCCAAGTCAGATGAGGATCAGATGCTCCTAGGCTTTCTCCTAAGGTCTGGATCCCTCCAGGAAAGATGCTTCCCTCAGGAATTTGGGGGCTGGGCTGGCCTGGGTGCAGGGCCCAGAAATGATGCTGGTCTCATGAAGCTGGTGGCTGTGCCCCCCAGGGATTCAAAGGGAGGTGGGTGCTCCTGGGGACTACTGGGAGGAACTGGGTTGTTCTGGATGCAAAGGATCAGGAAGCAGTGGGGATTTTGGGTCTTGAGGTCATTCCAGAAGTCTGAGGTTCCAAGACAAGAAGTGGGCCAGTACCCAGGCTAGGATTGGACCTGGAATGGTGAATGAGGCTGGGGGAGTCAAGGTGTGGCAAGCAAGTGGACCCACCCAGGAAAGATGCTAGCACCAAGAAGCTGGTGGTTGAGCTGCCCAGGGAAGCATAGGTAGGTGGGGATGGGGCCATGCCCAGCAGGCTCCTGGGGACTGCAGGGAGGAACTGGGTTGGTCTGCATGCAAAGAATCAGGAAGCAGTTGTGGCTCTGAGCTGAGAGGTCAGCCCCTGTGTCTGAGGTGCCACGACAAGTAATGGGCCAGCACCCAGACTAGGAGGAGAGACGAGGCTGGAGAGCTGGGAGGGTGAATGAGGCTGAGGATGTCAAGGAGTGGTGGGCACCACTGGACTTACCCAGGAAAGGTGCTGGCACCAGGATGCCTGAGGCTGTGCAGTCCAGGGAAGCAAAGGGAGATGAGGGCAGAACCAGGCCGAGAGGGTTCCTGGGGACTGCAGGGAGGGAATAGTTTGGTCTCAATGCAAAGGATAAGGAAGCAGTGGGGATTCTGGGCCTAGAGGTCTGCCCAGGAGTCCGTGGTTCCAAGACAAGAAATGGGCCAGTACCCAGGCTAGAAGGAGAGATGAGATGGGGGATCTGGGAGGGTGAATTAGGCTAGAGTAGTCAAGGCACAGTGGGCACATACGTCATTTTTGTATGTTCACTGGAAAAAGCTAGACTGCTATTTTTCAGAAGTGGGATTATTCCAAATGAGTCCACTATAAAGCTTCCTGCATTGTGGATGAGTGGCTATAATGCATGAAAACAGGTTCCTATTGGTACATTGCCATGTATCTTGTAAGTTTTCTTCTTGTACTCAAAAATTGTCAAAAAAGCTCTTTGTGCAGTATAGGGTGCTGATTATCTGCAGATAAGAGTGAAATGACAGATTATGAACATTACAGAAAATTATCTATTTACAATATTAGTACACATCATATGATAAGTAGCATTTGTCTCAGTTTCAGGTTCTGTAGAGCATTGTTTCTCTATACTTATGTTAAACTGCATTTTTACATTTGTTTATTTGTGTGTGTGTTTGTGTGCACTCACATGATGTGCATATATGAGAGTGTGTGCATGCCACAGCATACTTGTGAATATCAGAAGACAATCTTTAGGAGTTAATTCTCTCATGTGTGGGTTCCAAGGATTGAACTCTGGTCATGGAGTTTGATATCAAGCAAGAGTGTTTCTTTAAAATCTATCTATAAAATAAATTTATTTGTTGAAAATTTTAGCCTTTTTTTCTATTATGTATGTTTAAAATGCTTTCTTATCTATCTATATAGATAGATATCATATTTTGTAATAAAAAGGAAGTTTTCAGATTTTATGAAGTTATATTTATCAACATCTAGATAATCTGAAATGGTTTATTTCACTTAGAAAGGACATGGATGGAAGATTATAAAGTATTTTCATTTTAATATTGAAACAATCCATACAGATCCAATTTTCTATATTTGTAATAACTGGTTCTCTTCTTAACATGTCCCTATACTGTATATGGAAAAATCTGTCTTTAGCACACTAATATAGAATGCTGCTATCATGATCTGAATATTCACATTACTGAGTCTCATTCAAGACTCTATGCTTTTCCTTTGAAATTACTATTCAGACACTAGTACTAAATGGTATTACTATAAAGTTATTATAGTTATAGGTAATAATGTAGCCTTATCCCTTATCTTTCTTTTAGTATTATTTTCTAGGATGGTCTTTATTTGAACTATAAATTCAACATGCCTAGACTCATAAAAGCTACCTTATTGGTAATTTTATTGGAAGTAGATTCAATTTATAAATTAATATAATAGTATTAGTATCTTTATGGCCTTGCATCAACTTAACTAGACCAGGACATGAATTGTCATTCATACCAATAGTATCTTCTGCTTCTTGGGTCGCTTAAGTTTTTTCAGTATTTTTTTAAGAGTGGTATTACTGAAAATGTATTCTTTACAGAACATCCTCCATTATGGATGTGCATAACACACCCAGTTTCCTATTCCTATACTTCCATGTGCTTTCTAAGCTCTTATAACCAAAATGTCCAGAAAATGTGTAGCCTGTAACTCTGCAGGTGTTGCTTATCTGCAGAATAAATGTGACCTTTGGGAGCATTTTCTAATGTTTATTCACATGTATCAACCACATTCCCATTCACTTCTATTTCTAGGTCTTTACTTTTTATTTCTACTTTTTGTTTAGTGCTTTTTCAGTAACAAGTTAATCATATATGTATTAGTCATTTTTCTGTTGCTCTGCTAAAACACTGGGACCAAGGAATTTATTGAAGGAAGAGTTTATTTAGCTTGTGGTTCCAAAGGGGCAAGTGTCCATCATGGAGGGAAGGAATGGTGCCAGAAGAGGCTGGAGTAGGAGCAGAATTAAACTCTCACATCTTCAAGCAGGCACAGGAAACACAGAGTGACCAGAGATCCAGCAAGGCTTAGGAACTCTCTAAGGCCACCACCAGTGACCTGCTCCCTCTGGAGCCTATGGGACATTCTCATTCAAACTACAACAATATATAAAAATAATGACACTAAAGTAAAAATTATTTTCTGAATTCTCCATACCAAATTTTTCCTCTTATTTTTAGTAGCTTTTCCAATTGGTTTTCTTAGTTTTTCTTATCTTACGTTTTACAGATATTTGTAAGTAATTGACAATTTTCCTATCTTTTATACCTGTTAAGTTCTTATAAATTTGTCTTGCTTCAATTTATTGGGAAGAAACTCTCACAGTATTTTAAGTAATAGGGATTATAATCAGTATTCCTGTTTCCTAAGTGAATATTCTTGGTGTCTCACTGTTAGATATGTACTGATTAAGTATCAATCTACCTCACATTATCAAATCTCTATTTAAAATGTCATTGGATTTTTTTTCTAGCCTTATCAGCATTATGGGTATAATAATTTCTCCCTTGACCTATAATTTACATGATCAATATATTGATACATTAAGTTTATTGAATGAATCACATCTGAATATTATCAGTTTTTTAATAAGCTGCTGAACTCTGTTTTCTAAAACATTTTTAAAAATTTGTCTCAGTGCTCACAAAATTCATCATTAGTTTCAAATTAATTTGCTGCCTTTGTTAAATTTTATAACAATGTTTCTCCCATACTTGCAAAAATACTGTAGAACATTTTAATTGAATTTTTGAGAATGTCATACAACATATTTGATCATAAATAAATAAAGATTTTTTTACTCTCCAGAAAATTAGACAACATTTCATAAATATTTTGTCTCTGAAGTAAATTAATATTGATGATGTTTTGAGTTACCTTTTCACATGTTGCTTCATATCTTTTACTGCAGTTCCTGTATTTTCTACAATATTGAATTGATAGTCAAAAGATTTTGATGTATTTATATGGACTTAGTAACGTATTATCTCATATATTTCTTAATTTCCTCAACTATTCATTATTTTTATTTATTCCCACCTTCTTCTATTATAATACAGCTAAGTCAAGACATTCTTCAATGTAAAAAGACTTGATCACTCCTCTTAGCTTTGACTTTTTCATAGTTCTAACAAATGTATGTCATGCAAAAAGGTATGCTGGTAATAATGCATGCAACCTGCTGTTAGTCTTAATGTAATGACAGTTTATGGTGGGCCCAGCATTGTCATATAGCCTCGAACGTAAGGAATCATCGAACTTGCTGTCTGATGCCTTCAAAGAGTTGAACCCAGTGTGCATGGCTCCGAGTCATCAAAACTTACAGCTTGGTACAGAAACAGCTTGGAAATTGCTGAAAAAACAGTGACATAATCTCTCTGACCACAGGCAGCAGAATGGCTAAACCTGGATGTTTGAGACATCAAGACAAGTACTGATTCATTAGGAATTCCATACACATATAGGTTTAAGATATATTCCTGATAAATACACGTTCTGAATACTGAGATGCAATAAAATCTTTCTGTTGCTTTAACAGAGACTTTCACAGACACAATACCATGTTGGTTTAATATATAATTCTATTTATCTTTCAGGATTCCATGATTTTCCTGAAAAATCCCAGATTAGCCTGATTTATATCTTTCTGAAGATAGTCTATAGCCTCCTACCTCGTATATCACATTTTACATTCAGATATAATTTATTTTATTTTATTTATTTTTTAATTGAATTTTTGTATATCTCATACACAACCTCTTAATCCTCTTAATCATCTTTATACCCCCTTCACCATCTATAACCTCCTTTCTCCTCCCTAACAGATTTCACGCGTTCTGTCATTTATGTTAAGGCCTATTGAGTCAAGTTATTGTATCCAAATGTCCCTCACTGCAAGTTCATTTGCTGTGGTCTAGTTAGCCTGTCTAGAATCCCTCCCTTAAAGCAGATAATCTCTTTTTCACTGAGCAGTAATCAGCTTCCAATAGTTCTTCAACTATGATTTGGGGCCTGACACACCACTTATCAAAGAAGCTCCTTTTTCAACCAACAGAGATTATTTCCATTATTTTTGAAATTCTAAAATTTCACAAAATATATCCTAATATACTTTTGCTTTTCTTAATTTTTATGTAGATGCAATACTCTTTCTGTCAGTGAATTCTGATACCTTTTTCATCTCAGAATGTAATACTTTATTTCTTTGACATAAATTTTCTTTCTTTGGGTGTTTTAAATTTTTTTTTCTAACTTTCCTCTTGAAAGTATAAAAGGGTACGTCATTTCAATGCTCTTCCAAGTTTAAAAAAAAGCATAGTTATTAGATAAACCATAATATTTAACTCAATGCTGAACTCTCTAAACAGAAGCAAAATGTCTTAAAGTCTTGATATATTAGCAGGGTTTGTGTGCTATAAGGGAAAGCTAATGATTCTGTCTTCCCAGTGATTTGGGATGTGTATCATGACTCAAGAATGCAGAGCACTGTTTGAAAAGTATAGAGAGTAAAAGTTGGCAATGAGAGACAAGAAGAATCTGATACAAAGATCTAGTATACAAAAATTTAGCACCACGAAGAGCAAAATGGAGACCAAGGAATGCAGAGATGGGCAATATTAACATTTTGATAGCCAACAAAAGGGCCATTTGTGGCCTTTTGCATTCATTTCCTTCTGTCCCATGAGGGAGCTTCACTGATGAGAACTGAGAGATATATTTCCCCTTACCTCTCTTCACCCCTTGTTCCACTATGTTCCATGAACCATAGGCATAGAGGTTCCATTGTGTGTGTGTGTCACTTAAGAGACCCTTAATCTCTGTGTGTGACAAGTTGTGGAACTCTGTAATAGCCTTTGTCTTTTTCAAAAGAAGCTTCTTTGATGAGTGGTGACTAGCACGCTTGTCTGTAATTATAAGGATCCATATTTAGCATATATTAAGAAATTACATTTGTCTAGGGATGTGACAGCCTTTGAGGTTTTCCCTAAGATCTAGGACACCTCCAGTCATGTGTATTTGGCTATGTTTACAGTATCACACATGAGTTCTTGCCCATTGAGTTGGCTTTAATTCCAGTTAGGTAGCTGCTGATTACCACACCTCAAGATAAGTGACACTACTGCACCAATGTCCTTTTTTGCACTGGTCATTATTGTGAGGATTAGGCCTTAAAGCTGGGGTTGGATCATCAGTTGATGTCTTCTTTCAGCAGTTTGCATAGTGTTCTCCAAAACTGTGAGAGCTAGTCTTCAGGGAGGAGGCTTTCAGGTCAGTCCCAGCTCCATTGTTCCATGTCCTGTGTCAGAGTATGTCCCGTTTTCGGCAATAGGGTCTTGCCTTCAAGTTTGGGGAGGAAATCAAGGGCTATACCAATAGCCTGTGTAATTTTGGGAGTCTTTTGGACTACCCTGGCCAGCAACTCAAAGGAAGGCTTCCCCTACCTGGCACTGTTTCTTGTTATATAGCCTTCAGCCAGACACATGGGCTCACGTAGAAATATTGTATGTGTAATATTTCTGTAGGATTTTTTAGCTAGTATGATTCCCTATTTTTTTATACCAGTTAGGATTATTTTTCTCTCCTTCCTGTCTCTCCCTGTCTAACCCTCCCTACTCCTCCCCAGTTAAAGTATCCCCATTTTCCCCATCTATTTTCAGGCTAACTCGTTCCCATGGCTTGTAAGTTGGAGCTGTTACCACCTATGGACCATGATCCTTTTCTAGTTGGTGATCTCCACAGTGGCTATGTTCCAAGAAAATAGCACACAAATGTATGACATGTTAAACATCACATCTATCAATTACACCAAGTCTATTGGTCTAGACCTATATTATCCAAGACAGTCTCTGCTACATAATGTGATCATTTAAATTCAACTAAAATTAAATGACATTAAAATCTGAGTGTATAATTATCCTAGCCATGTCTTAACGCCCAGCATGACCAGTGGCTAGTCTTCACAGTGCAAATAGAGCATTTTCTTTGCTGCAGAAAGTTCTACTGAACAACACTCACCAAGAAAACAAGGGCTCACATGGGTTCAAGTAGAATTCTACTCAGATTCTATCTCTTGCATAAACATAAGAATGTGAAAGATTACAACAACAGTTTTTGTAATGGCTCCAAACTGAAAACCATCTAAATGAAGGACATCATGTCGAGAGTGAAAGGTTTAAGTGAGTAAAATCTTGATCCTGATGTATATTAACTGTGTTTCCTGAAAGCAGCAAAATTCCTCAAAACTTTCATTTTATTAACTTTAAAATGGAACAGCTCTATTTTTATTAGACTGTTGTGTAGAAGAATGAACATCACATTTGAAAAAGTTTCTAATATATTGTTGACACTAGAGCCAATTTGTAGAGATCTCACTTTATGGACTGTGAATGCAAATGGGGACACTTAACAGCAGTGAATAAATGAATGTATACATGTATGTATGCATGTTGTTTCCTGTCTTATTTGTATGTACAAATCTACCAACACATCAGAAGTTAATGAGATGCTGTCTTATGTTGAAAATATTCCACTGCTTCCCACAGAAACTCTCCTTAATTATTGAGCCCCTACTTGGCAAGATAACATTGGAATTTTAGAAAAGTTAAAAAGGAGGGTGGTTGTAGGTCCAATAAGCATCTAGTGGCTTACCTCTGGTCTGGAATTGCAGCTGGGAATCTCTTGAGAAAATGACACCCACATGAAATTCCAGTGCTTTAGGTTTCAGCGAGGGAGGGAGACCACAAGTATGACCTTCCTGTTGGTATTTGGGAATTTCTACTTCAGGTCCAAACCAGAGGCAGGAAACTGAGTGCTTGCTAAGCAAGAAAAGGGAATTGATTTGTAGCCACTCCGGATCCAGGCTGGTACTGGGATAGCTCTTCCTTTATCGGTGGCATTACTTTGATTCACACTAATGGTCCCAGCCTGACAAAAAGGAAATGTTCTCCTCAGTGGCAGGTAACAGAACTGCCTCTGAAATTCTCTTTGTGTCAGAATTGAAAAGCAGACACGCCTGTGTAATTGCAGATCAGTTGTTCTTGTATATTAGCAGTGTTCTTGGTTTGGACTTAGGGTAAGAGAGACGTAGGATATTGAGAATGGAGGCTAGAGAAATACAAACTTAAAATATGCAAGTTAAAATGAAAGGATTTCATATTTTTGATAAATTGAAAAGGACATGTCTTTTCTCATTTTGGTTATGTAAGTAATTGTTCATAATGTAAGGACATATGAAATAACAAAATAAAACTACAGGACAGAACCCCATGGGGCAAAGTGGTAAGAAATGAGCAAATGGTCATTTTCACAATATTAATTCTTCCAATCCATGAGGATGGGGGGTCCTTCCTCTCCTAGTATCATCCTCAATCTCTTTCTATAAAGATTTAAATTTTTCATTGTAGAGATCTTTAATGTCTTTGGTCAAGTTTAATTTTTTTGTAATTTTTTTGTTGAATTTTGGATATTTCATACAGAAAATCTTAGTCATCTTTATACCCCCTTCCCCATCAGTACCTTCCCATAGCCTCCCTAATGAAATTCATACAGTCTGTCATTTGTGCCATGGCCTATCATGTTAAGTGAGTGTCCCCAGACATCCCTCCATGCAAGTTCATACACTGAGGTTTAGTCAGTCTATCTAGAGTCCCTCCCTTTAATAAGATCAGCTCTTTCTCACTCAGTAGTAATCAGCTGCTAATAATTCTTTTCATAAGATTGAGGCCTCTTTCCCATTTCTACATTCTGTGCTGAGTTTTTGTCTACTTGCATTTGCATGGGTCTTATGCATGTTGACACTATTGCTGTAAGTTCATATGAGCAAGGTCCCAGGGGCTGGTAGGACTCTCTTTCCATATGGTCATGCATCTCCTCCTTGGCTCTTACAATCTTTCGTCCCCCTCTTTAGCAATGGTCCCTGAGCCCTGGGTTTGTAGAGTTTAATATAGAGGTCCTATATAAGGACTGACACTCCACAGATTCTTATTCTCTACATTTTGGCCATTTGTGACCTTTTTACCCCTTGTTCTACATTCCATGAGCCTTAGGTATAGAGCATTGTATATGTGCTACTTAGGCTTTGGAAATTCACAGACAATCTCTGTGCATGAACAGTTGTAGAACTTTATAATAATCTCAATCTGTTGCAAAAGAAGCTTCTTTGATGAGTGGTGACTGGAATACTTGTCTGTAAATATAAGGATTCATATTTTGTACACAGTAAGAAATTACTTTTGTCTAAGGACAAAAAGTGACAGCCTTGGAGTTTTCTCTAAAATCTATGAGATTTTTTTTAAGGTTACTGTGAATGGGAGGGTTTCCATGTGCTTTTTCTCTGATTCTTTGTCATTAGTATATAGAAAGGCTACTGACTTTTGTAGACTGATTTTGTAAACTGCCACTTTGCAAAAAAATGTTAATCATTTCTAAGAGTTTCTGATGTAATGTTTTGGATCTCTTATGCATAATATATTATCTGCAAATAAGGATAACTTGACCTCTTCTTCATTTAAAAACTACTTTAATATTTTTATTTTTTATGTGTATGAGTGTATTGCCTACATGCATGTAAGTGTACCTGTATTGTGCAATGCCTGCATAGGTCAGAATAGTATGTTGGATCCCCTGGAACTGGAATTTTGGGTGGTTGTTGGCCACCACGTGGTCCCTCAGAACCAAACCCGGGTCCACTGCAAGACCAGCCAGGATTGCTAACTGCTGAGCCATCTCTCCAGTCTCAATCTCTTGTTTTTCAATTATGACTCCTTTAATTTCCCTCTCTTGTCTTATTACTCTAGCAAGAGTTTCAAGCACTCTTTTTTCAATAAAGAGCAGAGAGAATGGACATCCTTATTTGTTTCCTGATTTTAATGGGACTACTTTCAGTTTTTCTCCATTTAGAAAGATGTTGGCCATGGGCTTGTTTTATGCAAGCCATGGGCTTGTTTTAATTTTAATTATGCTGAGGTATGTTCCCTCTAGTCCAATTCCCTCTAGGACTTTTTGTGTATATACATGTTGGATTTTGTCAAAGGTCTTGTCTGCATCTACTAACCATGTGATTTTTGCCTTTGGGTTCATGTATATGATTTTTAACAATTACTGATTTACATATATTTAACCATCCCTGCATCTCTGTGATAAAGCTAACTTGCTTGTGGTGGATGATCTTTTTGATATGTGCATTGGCAATCCTACCATAAGCAATCTATAAATTCAAGGCAATCCCATTAAAACCCCTATGACATTCTTCATGGAATTAGAAAAAAAAAATCCTAAAATTCATATGAAATCACCAAAGACCCCTGATATCACAAGCGATCCTGAGCACAAAGAGCAATGCTAGGGGGATTACCATACCAAATCTCAAACTGTATTATAGAGCTATAGTTAGAAAAATAGCATGGTACTGACACAAAACAAACACATAGAGCAATGGAACATGATAGAAGGACCAAACATGAACACATGCAATTTCAATCACCTGATATTTAATAAAGGTTCCAAGAACAAACAATGGAGGAAAGACAACATCTTTAACAGATGCTGCTGGAAAAACTGGATCTCCACCTATAGAAGAATGAAACTAGACTTTTATCTTTCACCTTTCACTAAAGTCAACTCCAAATAGATCAAACACCTCAATATAAAACCTGAAACTCTGAAACTGTTAGAAGAAAACACAAGCAGTACCCTACAAGATATAGGTGTAGGGAAGGACTTTCTAAATCAGGCATGAGTTGGTCAGGAATTAAGGTCAACAATTGGCAAGTAGGATCTCATTAAACTAAAAAACTTCTGTAAAACAAAAATAACCAAGGAAGTGAAGAGAAAACCCAGTAAGTGGAAGAAAATCTTCTCCAGTGACACATCTAACAGAGATTTAATATCCTGAAGATGTAAGGAACTCAAAACACAATCAAGGAAAAATGGCCCAAGGAAAGATGAGCTACGGATCTGAATAGAGAGTTCCCAAAAGAAGAAATAAAGATGGCCAAGAAAGACTGTAAAAAGTGTTCAACATCCTTAGTAATTAGGTAAATGCAAATTAATATCACTTCAATATTTCATCTTACACCAGTTATACTGGCTAAGATCGAGATAACAAATGATACCAAATGATGAAGAGGAAAAAGAATGCTTATTCACTGCTGGTTGGATTGCAAACTCCTGCAACCATTATAGAAAGCAGTGTGGAGAACCTTAAACTAAAAATGAACTTACATACGATCCAATTTTACCACTCCTTGGCATATACCCAAAGGGTTCATCCTTCTGCAGAGATACTTGTACATACATGTTTGTTGCTGCTCTTTTCACAATAACAAAGAAATGCAAGCAACCTAAGTGTCCCTCAACTGACTAGTGGACAACGAAAATGTAATACATTTACACAATGGAGTTCTAATTAGTGGTAAATAAAAACAAATTAATGAAATTTGCAGGTAAATGAATGGAAATAGAAACCATTATACTAAGTGAAGTGACGCAGACTCTGAAAAATCAAAGGACATATGCTTTCCCTCATTTATGAATCTTAGCACCAAGTCCTTATATGTGAGTATATATGCTGATGTAACTGCAGGATCCAGGAAAATGGAAAGGAACCAAGGAGGTAAAGGGAAAGAAGTAGCCTGAGAGAGAGAAACAGTAGGAAACAGGTGTTACTAAGGGGGAAATGGGTAAAATGGGGATATTTAAATGGGAGGGGAAGTGGGAGGGTTATATAAGGAACCGTGGGGATAAAGAGGGAAAAGGAGCAAAGAGAGGGGGGATCATAGGAGACAGGTATTATCAGGGACAAAATGGGGAAAATGGGGGTACTTTAGGTAGCCTGAGAGAGAGAAACAGTAGGATACAGGTGTTACCAAGGGGGAAATGGGTAAAATGGGGATATTTAAATGGGAGGGGAAGTGGGAGGGTTATATAAGGAACCGTGGGGATAAAGAGGGAAAAGGAGCAAAGAGAGGGGGGATCATAGGAGACAGGTATTATCAGGGACAAAATGGGGAAAATGGGGGTACTTTAGCTGGGGAGGGGAAGAGAGAGTTAGGCAGGGAGAGAAAGATGAGAGATAAATAATCCTCAGCTGGTGTGGAAAACCAGAAGAAAATGCAAAAGCCTACTGAAAGATTACACATACAATATCTCTACATGAGTCCATGTGTGTAGCTGAAGATTATATAACGAGAAACAGTGCCAGACAAGAGAAAGTTCCTTTTGAGTTGCTGGATAGGGTAATTAAAGAGACTTCCAAAACTACACTGGCTACTGCCACAGCCCCTGATTGCCTCACATAACAAGGGTAAGAAATTATTGCTGAAGACAGGATATTCTTCACACAGAACTTGAAGCAATGAAGCTGAAACTGACCTGAAGTCGCCTCTATGAAGACTAGTTCTCATAGTTTTTGAGGACATTATGCAAGGTGCTAAGGGAGAACATCAGTTGATGGTCCAACCCCAGCTTTAAGGCCTAGTAACCACAACAGTAACCAGAACAGTGAAGTCATTAGGGCAGTAGTAGCACTTATATCTTGGTAATCAACAGCCACCTAGTTGAACTTAAAGCCAGCTCAATGGGAGGAAATTCATGTGTGGTACTGTAAACATAGCCAAATGCATATGACTGGAGAGGTCATAAAGCTTAGCAAAAACCTCAAGGCTATCATATCCCTAAATAAATGTAATTTTTCACTGTGTGCAAAATATGGATCCTTATATTTAGACCTGTATGCCAGTCACCACTCATCAAAGAAGCTTCTTTTGCAACAGATGGAAATTATTACAGAGTTAGATACCTAGTCATACACAGAGATTACTTTTGAATTTCCCAAACCTAATTGACACATCTACAATGCAACCTCTATGCCAAATTCTCATGGGACATAGAACAACGGATAAAGAGAATACTAATGCATGTCTCAACTCTCATAATGAAGCTTCCACATATAACAGAGGGCTATGAACACAAAGGGCTACAAATGGCCAAAGCATATAGAATAAGAGTCTGTAGAATGCAGACCTTTGTACAGAACTCCTATATTAAACTCCACCCACACAGGGCTTAGGGACCATTGCAGAAAGGAGGCAGAAAGATTTTAAGAGGCAGGAGAGGAGGTGCATGACCATATGGAAACAGAGTCTTACAGGCTCCTGGGACCTTGCTCATATGAACGTACACAATGTTGTCAGCATGCACAAGACCCACTCAAACTCAAGCAGACAAAACCCAACATGGAACTCAGGAAATGGGTAGCAGGCCCCAAACTTTTTTAAATTATTTATTAAATAACCACATACTTAGAAGAAGCATTTCATTACATCAGCATTGACATATTCAATAAAGGCAATTTTCTGAGCTAGGATGCATCTCTTACAAAATTGGCTGTACATTTTAAGTTTACAGTTAAATTAATATAGTTATATATTATTGAACTCAGTATAAACCCTGTAAGACATAAAAGTGGATGAGTTTTTAACCTTTTAAAAAGATCTCCATTTCATTTTAGACTATATTGTTCCTTTCAGAAAGACTCATTGTTTTTGCTACTAACATTGAGATGTTGGTGCTTGCATCTCTAATCTGTATGTATCTGATTATTACTGGTCATATTCGGTTGCACTTGGATCCTTGGCACCTGTGTATGTCTATAAAATCACCGGGTAGATTTCAATGGTAATGTTTATCACCTCTACTAATTAGCATGACATAACTTTTTATGCTTCCTCCTCAAATATAATTCATTTTTTTAATTTGTTTATTTGTGTGTGTGTGTCTGTGTGTGTATCACACAGAGCATCCCAAACCATCTTATTCAACTGTACACCCACTTCCCATATGGCACCCTCCCATAGCCTCCCTCCCCTCACTATAGCTCTTATACTCTGTCTGCTATGATGTCAGCACCCCCAGCCGTTCCCCATTCCCCAGTACTTGCTCTTCTGGTGAATCTAGTCAGCCTATCTAGAGGTCTTTGTTTTAGGAGGGTCAGCTGTTACTCTTCTAGCAGTAATCAGTTGTCAATATTCCTTTGGATAGATTGGGGTCTGCTGCTCATTTTCCCAATTCTATGCTGGGTTGCTATCTGGGAGTCCCTTTGGCCAACTTGGCCAGCAACTCAAAAGAAAGTATCACCTGTCTGACATTCTTGCTTATTATGTAGCCTTTAGCTATGCATATGGACTCTTAAGAAATTATATTGGCCCCTTTAATCTTTGGTTATACTTTCCTTTTGGGTGTTTAAGGCCATACAGTTGGCCCAGATAAACCAATTTATTTTTACTCTTAAGGTTGTTTGAGAATCTGTTCCTCAGGGGTCACATGGGCTTGGGAGGAGCCCCCGGCTCCTTTCTTTCACCAGTTCTGCCTATGTGAAGATAAGTCAAAGGTCCTGCTAGAGCATGGTTGGCTTCACTTGGAAGCATGGAGGAAATGATTCCTCCAGTGGACTAACTTGTACTGAGGGACATCTATGTACACTAACCTGAGTTGATAGACCTCGCTATAAATCACCCAATACATGAAATCCAGTGAGAAGACTATGGGAGGCTGCCGATGGGGAAGAGGGTATAACGATGATTAAGATGCTGAGTATAAAATACACAAATATTCAATAAAAATTTATAAAAAATGAAGTGAACAAAGGAAATGTTTTATGAGGAAAATAACTAGTACCTTCATCTAAAGTTTTTCATAAAATAAGAAGATGAAGTACAACATAGTTTATTAAATAAACACCTACAGTGATGTTAAACATGCATTAAGCACCTCACTTGTTTTAATCCTTTCAATTAATCATGGAAATTAAGTTAATTTGAAAAGATCAAACAGCTACAGAGTAGCAGGCCATAAGCCTAAGTTTGTTCTGATATATTGCAAAGATAATACTTCTTGGACTATGGGAGATTAAACTTACAGGAGACTTTGAGGGTAAGTCAGAAGGATTTTATAGCCCAGACTGGCATCTTACTTTAACTTTTAGGGCACAATTGAAGCAAGATTCCACTGAGGCAGAAAATGAAGAAAATGATGATGTTTAGCTGTCATCAAGGTGAACTCCAAGGCCATAGACTCTAGACAGGGAGTTTCCCTGAGTCTCAGGTCCTGAGAGAGAGGCTGTGCATTTGTTTGCAAAGTACTCAGCAACTGTATGTAGCTTGCCTCTGGATTTCATTATATATACCCTAACACTAGAGCAAAAGCCCTAACAAGGTCACTGTCAGAATCAGAACCAGAATTGTAATGAACTCAAGGTCACTTAGATTCTAATTATACTTATGTCTCTTCTTGCTAATCTCTGCTTAAGAATCCAACCTCCCAACCCCAATATTTGTTTAGGAAAATCTGAGAAGATATTAGATCATTCTCTTTTTCTATCTGGAAGGATTTTTCTATTTGGTTATAAATATACAACCTCTCTCCCTGCATCTTTATATTCCTTATAACATATATACTGCATGTCACCTTTCTAGGAAGCCTGTTAAAAAGTTCTATTCAATGTCCTTCCTCATCCCTCCATGTCTACAGCACTTCATCCTGTTTTCAAGATTCATATGTGGAGCCCCATCTATCCACAGCTCAGGGACCATTGTGGAAGAGGGGGCAGAAAGATTGTAAGGGTCAGGGCTGGTGCACGAACACAAAGATGCAGAGTCTTCTGGGCCGCTGGAAGCTTGCTCATGTGAACTTGTGGCAATGATGGCATCCAGCACAGGACCCCTGAAAACCAGTGACAACTCAGTTGAGTAGAGGGCCCAGAGGGGAGGAGAGAAATGGTTGGCGAGCTGACACTAGACTGAGGACTATTCGAGTCTAATTGCTGCTGGGTGAAGGAGAGCATGACTTACATCTCATCACTAGATGGGCTGAATGAACTCCAGTGGACACATTTGGGCTGAAGAACACTTGGGTACACACACGTGAATGCATAGGACTTAATATGTATGGCAGAATACATGGTTTGGTGGCGGGGGATAGGGGAGGCATGGATAGGGAGGGGGTCTGAATTTAATTAAGAACTGCTGTATGAAGTTGCAAAAGCTCAATTAAAAAAAAATGAACTCAAAAGAAAAAGATCATTTGTGCAAGCTATCTTGAATGAATGGGACAACCTTGAAAGGAGATAGTATCTCTTTAAAAATCCTGAATAAACCTCATCTACTTTGTGTTGCATCCAACTTTCATTATTATAAATATCAGGATGCACATTTTTCACCTAAGTCTTCATGCATATTTATGACTTTCCATTTTCCTTGAAGTAGAGTTACCGTTACCAAACATTTAAAAACATTGGTACAGTTTTTCCAGAACACCCCCCAAAGTTTAAACGTTTAGTTCAAGTAACAAATTTAAATACGATACCCTTTAAAGTTTGGTTAGTGGTGATTACAGAACTTTAAAATGTGACATAGTTGAAGGCCCGTTGTTCAACATACAAATGACATCTGTGCCGATGACTTACACGCTGTTCTCAAACACAACCCCTGTTCCTCCTACTCTGTAGTGCTGAGTAGTTTTTCAGCTTCTATTATCACTGATCTTTCCTGGGGCTTGGCCATTGGAAAGATGGAAAGTTGGAAAGGGGAGGAAACCAGAGTGGATCTGTGCTCCTGCTCCACTGCAGACATCAACAGTGACTGTGCTTCCTTCTCTCAGAACTTGATTCTGATTTCTTTCTAGACAGTTCTTTCCACTTTTGTCCAAGCTCCCAAGTGGTTGCTCTACCACATTTGATTCTTGGCTGACTGCTTCGGGTTCAGGCTTCAGACACACCATCTCCCCCCCATGTCCCTGTTCCTGCTGTGTTCAGAATGCCTCATAAGCTATTTGTCTACACGGCCTTTTAGCCATACTTTTTAAAATAGTGAATTCTATTTCATACAAAATGAACACTATAATAGAACTCAAATGACCTTTATTACACTCACATCTACAGAAAAAGAGAACAAATTTTTTTCTTTTATTTCTTCCTCCTTGATCTACATTTAGACTATAATTGATTGATTCTAACATTCAAATGCTTTCTTTCTCTCTTTCAGAACAATATAAAAAATGACTGGTCTAAAAATCTAATTGACTGAAATGATCAGTTTTACCGCAGTTCACTGCTCTCACTCAGAAAGCTGCTTTTAGAGGCAATTTGACAGAGCAGAGTAGCCCTTTGAAACTGGTGTTTTCTAAGTATTCGTCTAAATTACAGTTGGGCCATAAATACAGCAGGTTAAATGAAGGCAACTGAGAAATTGTATAGGTGAAAAATTACAAGGACGGGACCTTTCTACTCAGCCATGTAAAGATTTAATCTCCCAGATTAAAAAACCCAAACACAGTGATTGTGTCAAGATAACTGCTTGGAGAATGCTCAGAGACGGGGTTCCCAGGGTGTTTTCAGGGGGTGGGTCTGTGGCCTGCAAAGGCAGGTGTTTCTCTGTAGGAGCACAGAGAAGTCCTTTTCACCAGTATTGAGCCAGCTGTGAGCTTATCTATGGCATCTGGCTTTCAAGGAACGGTTCCCCACGGTCAGCCTAAAAGAAAGAGATGAGCCGAGTAAGGACCTCACTGCACAATGACAGGAGGAACAGGAGAAATCATGAAATGAAAATCAGGGTTAGGCAGCCTGGCTATATACAGAAAAGAGACTATTCTGTTAACTAGAGAGCAGTAGAAGATGCTAAAATACAAACCACTTTGTCCCTGCGGACAGCCAGGGATAGACAGTGTGTGTCTGAGATCTCCCATGATTAGACTACTTTTCTATGTTTGTTACCACTGCCCATTCCACCCATGAATACAATTCCCCAGTGACCACATGTTGCCTGCAATTCTTCTAAGACAGTCATCATCAAGACCCTGTGTGAAATGGCTCCTGTATGCATCCTAGTCTAAGCTCCCAGCTGCCTGTCCAGCACACCTTGTTCTCCATATAAAGAATTCCCTTACTTTGCTAATGACACACACAATGCAATTTGGAAATGTCAATGAAATGATTTTAAGAACAGAATAATTTTCATAGATTTCTTACATGTCAAATTCAAGATCCACAGCCATGTGTCTTTAAAGAGAAGCAAGGACACACTGTATTACCTTTTGTGACGTAGCCTCTAAGTTCCATAGGACCTACTTCTACAAGACTCAATGGGTAGAATGTTCACAATGGCCTGTCTAGTTTTAAGGCAAGGCTTGATGTGCATTATGTAGTATAGCAGTGGACATGTTTTGGGAAGAGGATCCAGAAATGGAAACGCCATTGAAATTCCTTCTACATATGACATATGAAGACATAACTTCATAACTTTCCGGGTACCTATAAAGCAATTTTTATTCAGATAGTATATCCAACATTGCATTCACCTTCTCCCCCCTCCCCATCCCTGTTGCAGTTGATGTTTCAGTTTTCATTGTGATCTTAAGTATCTTTTCTTCAGAGAGGTGCCTGATGACCTACTGAAATCAGGTCCACAGATCCACTCTCTGGTTTCCAGACACTGAATCCTGAATATGCTTTTGTGGCCTTCTATGGCACCTTGTACCATTTCACTGCCTCATTTATCTGCTCTTATATCTGCCTCTTCAGCACAGAATATGCATTCTGTGGCAGCAGGGACTTGGCCTCCCTTGGATTCCCAGAGGCTATGTTTATCTTATACATTATGCTGTTGGCATGCTGCCCAATACACTGGAGAGATTTATGAATGGATGAATGCTGGCCCACATTGGCTTTACCTACCAAAGAATGACACTTTGATTTTGACATTATCTGAAACGATTTTCAAGATAATTTCTCCATTTCTATTTCACAGAAGACTCGTTTGATATTAGCTGCTCTATATACCCTTTGGTAGAAATATGGAGGATAGAGAGAGTCAGAACTCCAAACTTGGAGGTGAGAGAATTGGAGAATAAGGCTGGAGAGATGGCTCAGCAGATAAGAACACTGGTTGTTCTTGCAGAAGACCCGGGTTCAAATCTCAGCACCTGCATGGCAGCTAACAACTGTCCGTAACTCCAGTTCCAGAAGATCTGACAACCTCTTCTGTCCTCTGTGGGCATTGTACAACATGGGTGCACTTACCTACAGGCATACATAACACTCATACACATAAAATAAAATAATAAATAAAAAATTTCAAAAAAAAAGAATGGAGAATAAGGATATCTCAGGCCAAGAGATAATATCTAGAACTTCCATGCAAGGATGTGCAGCTAAATCACTGCAGAAGAAAGCAAATCAGGACTAGATCTGGTGACTCTGGGTGGCTTTCACTCATAAAGTCTGCCATTTTCTAAATTTCATAAGAATTCTTAGTAGACTGACCTTGCAAAGAAGGCAAAAAGCGAGACCCTCTCCCTTTTCATTTGTTGCAATGGTTATTTACTCCTGAGATCATTGTAAAATGTTTTGTTTTTCAAATAGAAGTTTCCTATGAAGTACTTGGATTTTTATGAAAGACAATGGTCTATGGGATGTTGATTTCAGATCCAAGTGCTGCCCATTGTAAGGGATTTGGAAATGAGCAGGTCTTTTTGATGTCTTAGCTTCAATGGCTTCTCTTATCAAATGGCGAGGCTTCAAACAAGAAGTGCTTGCAATGTGTACAGTAGAATTATGGAACAGAGCTCATACGCAAGAAGAATCACTGTCTCTGCTTTACTTTTCACTGAGGTTCAACAAGTGTCAACGCCAGGTTAATAAGATCTTTCAAACTCAGTTGACTTGGTAGGTGATTTGATTGGTTAGTTGAACTCTATCTTGAAATTCAGAGGAAATCATCAGTTATACCTTGTAATCCCTGTACAACATGTCAGGAAGTTGTCAAACGATGAGGGAAATAATTCTGATTGTATGAATGGGGCAGAATACAGAGACTAAAGTTCTAAGGCACTTCAGATGTTTCCTGGTAAGCTCTGCACAGTTCTAGAACCTGAGAAACTGGAAAGGGTGAATAAATCAAATTTCCATTGACTTCTCTAAAAATACACTCAGATAAGAAAAGGAAAAAGTACTTTTTGGAGCTGGAGAGATAGCTCAGCAGTTAAGAGCACTGGCTGCTCTAGCAGAGGACCCAGGTTCATTTCCCAGCACCCACATGGAGGCTGACTGTCCTAACTCCAGTTCCAGGGGTTCTGATGCTCTCATCTGAACTCTAGGGGCATTGCAGGACACAGGTGAACTTCCACACAAGCAGGGAATGCACTCATACACAAAAATACAAATAATAAAATAAAGACTATTTATTAAGAATAAAAATTACTTTTAAAACATCTGTTTTGTTTTATTTGCTTTTCTTTTTCTTTCTTTCTTTTTTTTTTTTTTTTTTTTTTTTTTTTTGAGTAGACTAGAAATGGACATTAGCCTCGAGACATAACTCTTGTGTGAGAGAACAACACCCTGAATATTGCGGAAGCATCCACAGGACTAGAGAAATAATGTATTTTATCATAACCAGTTTCCATAACTATGATAAAACACACAGATAATTTATAAAGAAGAAAAGTTGAATTTGGATCACAGTTTTAGAGGTTTCATGGTTGGTTGGTTGCCTGCTGCTTTGGGTCCTCTGGCAAGACATTGCATCATGGTGAAAACACGTAGAAAATGAAACCAGTCATGGCAGTCATGAAATAAAGAAAAGGACAGGGTCCCGCTGTTCCCTCAAAGGGCACACCCCCAAAAACATACTTTCCTCCCTTAGACACTTGTCACCAGAGTTCTCTCTGGGTCTCTTGTGCTATCAGGCAAACCACATAACACATCTTTATGTACATTTATTATTATTATGGGAGGGAGGGGAGGTACTTACAAAGCAATGAACACCCAGTACCTAGCTCAGCACCTCTCAACTATGCACTGCCTCAGCTCAGAGCCTGCCATCCCAGATTGCTCCCATGGCACGTCCATAGTCACCCCTAGCTTTTGCCCAAGCCAGAGGCCAGCAGTTTCACCCCAGGTCTGTAAGTGCCAGGCCATTTTGTTTTTGAGTACACCCAGCTGCTGGGCCCCCTTTGTGTTTGCAGCTCTCATTTCAGATGGAGCCACAAGCCCCTCCTTTTCAGCTAACTCTCCACAGTCAATTCTCCAGAGCAGGCAGGCCCCACGCTTTGGAGAAACCAGAACCCCTGGGGAACACACTCCACCCCTTTCCTCCACTCTTACACTCTTTCTGCCAATCTTCCACTAATGTCCCTGAGCCTTGGAGGGGGTGACAGATGTAGGCTCTCCCTTGTGTCATGGCAAGATAGTGACTTCTTGGGCCTCCACATTATTCATCTTTAAGCCATGGCCATTGATCTATCTCAGTGGTGTTTCTTTTACTATAAAGACAAATAGAAGGAAGTAGACACATATAAACAAACATGAATGTAAATAAAAATGCCTAGACGATATCCCAGTATGTGTACTATATTCATTAAACAGTATACTTGTGATGGACTCCCCATTAGGGCCTGTAGCCTTTCTCAACACAAGGTGTTGGCCTGGTCTACAGCACCAGATATGTGTTCCATCGCTAGGAGTGGGCCATATCCAATTAGAAATTTGTCAGTTGTTCGTATGTTGGTCAAGTCATCATTGCACTTGCAGGCATTGGTTGGCATGTCCATAGGGTGCAGCACATGGAGTCCATTGTTGAGTAGAATCATAAAGGATCCTTTCTTTCCTAACCCTCTGCATAGTGCCTTTTGGCAACATGAATGTCTTCCATCCAGTGGCATGGAGTTTTTTGGCTTAGTCCCAGCTCCATTTCCTCTTCTTCTCCTATGCTCACAACATCCAGTGTCTTCAGCAACATGGCCTTACTGACCTTTCTAGTGTACAACTGACAATAATGGCAATAGCCTTGGTGAGTTGGAGGATCTCTAGGATATCTCTGACCAACAGCCCATGGGGGGGCAACCCACCCCTGGTACTGTAGATTTTCTTAACAGTTGTATAGTTTGCGGAGTCTCTGCCTCCATCTTACCCAACCATAAAACTCCCAAGAATCTTACAGCTATCGCTGGCCTTTGCCTCTTCAGGTATCTCTTAAACAGGTTTCACATGTGTAAAACACTTGAAGGAATGTTAACACTATATATTAAATCAATCATAGACAAGGTCTCACACAGCATGGAAAGGTTTTGTCCATTCGTATTAACTGTTTTCTCCATAGATCTTTGTTAGGTACCATAGCATGGGTATGAGGCATTAATTTGGTTAACTCTTCATCATCTTTAGTTATCCCTTTGGAGTCATTTCACACTTGGGGGATTTTACATGGAGTCTCTTTGTATTCTTTTATTCTTGATACACTTACAGGTGTTGGCTCCAGTTGCCTGACCCTGCACTGGGCTAAGAAGGCAGGGGGCTGCTCCTGTCCCTGCTTCACTTGTTGCTTTCCTGAGTCAGGCAGGCCCTGAGTCTGCCTTCTGATTGTAGCCATATCTGTCAACTTCCCATTGAGCACGCCATGTTGCTAGGGGAGAACTTGGTGGGAAAACCTGCTTCCACCCCAGTATAGCCTTTATCAGAAGAGAAATGCATCTTATTTAATCCTTGGGGATTCTTAACCACCCCTGGGACAGTTTTTATCCTTTAAATGTCTTGTAAACTGTTCTTCTGATTGTAAAGCCTCCCAGAAATGCCTTAGTATCAAATTTGGTTTTCTATCAATTTTTTCTCTGGGGATTTGGGCTTGACATATGTCTTGCCACATTTGTCTCTGAGTAA
>NW_008348568.1:5388588-5395811 GCF_000622305.1 Nannospalax galili
GGTTCAACAGCCTATATCGCAAGGATGGATGGGTGGTTATATAACTCAGCTGTGAAGCTTCTGAAGGACTTAGACTGACATCATTTTCTCCCATGTCCTGTATTCTCACAAACCACATGGCTAGGGTCTCTCTGATTGCTTGCTTGTGAGTTTTTCCTAGTTTTAGCAGTTTTAGTATGGAATATTTCCTAGCTTCAGCACAGTTAGCTTTTTTTCCCTTTTGTATCAATGGCTGAATCTGAGGGGCAGCCTCAGCTACTTTTATTTTTAGGTCATTTTCTTTTTTTACTATTCTCTGTTTTTTCTGCTGAGTCCTTGGACCTTACACAAGCCAAAGTGTCCCTCTTTTTTTCTCTCTTCAGCTCTGTAACTGGATCTGCCAGGGCTTCCCTAGCCTTTTAAGCTTTCCCTTACCTGAAGCACATCTTTTATTATGCAAAGTTGCTGTGCTGCCTCTCTGGGCACTCCTTTTGGGTCCAGAGCCAGTGAAAGATTTTCTAGCTTCTGGATAACCTTAAACAAATATTCACATACCCACAACATACCCCCACATTTACAACATGGCTATGGCTCAAGCTTCTGCGTGGCTGGCCTCTTTTTAGTTACAGATTTTATAATCCATTGTATATCCCATGTGACTATCACTAACCCCAGTAAGTGTATGGGGTTTATTTGCCTTCTCCCCTGGGTTCCTGGCACCTCTTCCTGGATTTGGGAATTAGAGCCCAGCTGACCCACCACAGAGACAGTTGGAACAGCACTACTTTCCCAGACCCACATCTCCAAGGCTGTGGTTCGTTTTTCCCGGCCAGACTATGCCAGTTTGTCACCAGAGTTCTCTCTGAGTCTCTTGTGCTATCAGGTAAACTATATAACACATCTTTATGGACATTTATTTTTATCAAGGGGGGGAGTTACTTACAAAGAAATGAACACCCAGTGCCTTGCTCTGCACCATGGCTCAGAGCCTGCCATCCCAGATTGCTCCTGTGGCACACCCATAGTCACCACTAGTTTTCGCCCACACCTCAGGGGCCAGCAGTCTCACCCCAGGTCCATAAGTGCCAGGCCATTTTGTTCTTGAGTATGCCTGGTTACTGCACCCCCTTTGCATTCATGGCTCCCATTTCAGATGGTGCCACAAGCCCAGCCTTCTGTGGCTAACTCTCCACAGTCAATTCTCTGGAGCAGGCCCACCCCTTGAATGAACCAGGACGCCTGGGGAACACAGCACTATGTCCAAAATTTTCTTTTGCCTCCTGTTAGTGTGTTGGGTTAGGGACCAAGGCTTCAGCACCTGGGCCACTTGAGGATGTTCAATCTATATTGCTGTACTCTGAGCCCTTGGTAAACTCTGCATTATAAAGGGATAAAAATAAGATCAGTTTTTTGGTAGGTTACAAACATGTAAGTCTCATGAACCATTGGCTGCTGCCTGATCAGTTCACACTTCCCACTTCCCACTTCCCACATGAGTATCCTGCTCATTAAGGGTAATGGGCTTTTTGACTGTGGAGGAAACACAGTCAGCGCCATCCAAACTCACCTCTCTCCTGTGAAGTGACTGTCATCAGCACAGCATAGGTACTGTACTTGCCCCATGAAGTCCATGAAACTCTATTCAGGTAGGAGACACTGCTACCTAATTTGCTATGGTGTGTTACAAACCATGAAATTTATAATATTTTTGTGACAAATCCCTTACAGGTACCTGATTCTCAGTGAAGGTTCTCAATGATTCTGAGCACTTTTACAGTTATAACTCCGCTATGGTTTCACTTGGCAAATGACTGTTGGTTGGCATTTTCCTTTATGATAATGGCTGAGACCAAAATGAAACAATGAAGATATTTCAGGACATCATTCATTTATCAATAGCATTGAGTGGCTTCTTGGCTACCCATTAGTTTTTACCTCATGGAAGAATATTTACTATTTTTTTGGTGCTACTTATATCTAGTGGCTATCAATATGGCACATTTTAAACTGCATTATAAATTCTGAATACTGTCATAAATCAATGCAATCAAGAAAACAGTAAAGATGTGATTTGTAGTGTTTGCTGATTTCTACATTGTAAATACTCCCATCTGACAAGTTTAAGCTTCCAACATGTCCTGACTGAACTAGAAGCTGGGGAAAGTAGGCAGCAGCAGTATTTTATCCATCCACCACACACACAGATCCACTAGACATACATAGTCCTGAGAGCACAGATAATGGTAAATAAAGTGATATGGTCAATAAATCATGAGTCTTGAATCTGTATTATTTTGTTTTACTATAATATACTTTCATGTAATTTCATTGTCCATGTCTATGCATAAAACAGGCTCACATTAGGCTGATTTACATTTATATGAACATATCTTAATGAAGTCCATAATAAATGAGTATATGTGTATCAATCCATACACACATATGATCATCAGGGCTGAACATCTCCTCTAGCATACGATTATTTTATGGAATCAAAGTGTTTATTATAGAGATGTGAAGCCAAAGCCCTGGGAACAGCTGGGAGATTTGCTGCTGGACTCTGCCAGCAGAGCCCTGGATTTGGTTCTTACTGCTACTCAATCTGAGTGTCCCCAAGGTAGCGTGTCGAGCTCTTCAAACTTCAGTTGCACTTAGCGTTTCATATAAATAACAATTCCTAAATACAGTTTGATACAAGGAGTAAATACTAGCTATGACAAGTCATATGCTTAGCACACAAGCTGATGTTTGGAAAGTTTTCAATGGCTTAGGAGTAAAAGGTCAGTAATAGCATTCTGGGCAATTCTCATCTAAATTCTGCAAGGTAATCCTTCAGATATCTGCAGTTTTTGCATTCTTCTAAACATAGTCTTCTCTAAACTGTACAATCCAGCTTTTCCAAGCACTCAATACTAATTTTATGCTAGACTTAGCACTTGGTGCTAAGAATACAAATTTTATTTTAAATTACAATAGTTTTCCTCTTTGATGTAACCACATATATTTAAAAGTCTTATCAACTAAAATGTGCTTTTGTTTCATTTGCCAAATAGAGTGCTATATAGGACTCAGATTCACGTCTGGTTACTATCTTTTATGAGTGACTCTGGGAAACCTAAAGGTGTCTAGAGGAAAAGGAGTTTGGAAATGATTGCTGTTTGATGGGGAGGGAAGTGGGCTTATCGGTCTGGAGAAGAGAAGACAATTAAATAGAAAAATTGCATAAAGCACAAAGCTTATTTAATCATTTGACCCTGGTGGAAGACTCAGCTCTCAGTTATAGTCTTCCTGAGATATCAGTAATGAATGCTTAGTCCAAAAGAAAATTTAAATAATTATTTAAATAAAATTACGCTCTTCACTTGCTATAATCTCTTAAGTCTCAATTACCTCACTCATAATAATGGAGGGAGTAGTATCTGATAAAGATTAAATTTCTGGGACAGAGGCACCTGGCATAGAGCAGGTTTGTATGAATGACTGCTGTCATTATTTGTCTCCAGCTTTGTGACTGCCTAGTCTATCCACGAGCCTCTCTTAGCTGAGGGGAAATAATTAAAGTTAAGTACTGTATTCCAAGAATATGTGTGCAGAATTAAAAGGTTCACATTAGAAGCTGTGGCTTTCTAGACAGATAGATAGGTAAGTGGGTAGATAGAAGGTAGACAGAGAGACAGATGATTGATGATGATGATGATGATGATGATGATGATGATAATGATGGAAAGGTAGATAGATGATAGATAGATGATAAATAGATTGATAGATAGAGGATAGATAGATAACTAGACAGATGGCAGATAGATGATGGCAGAAGATGATGATAGATGATAGATAGATGATTGATAGGTGATAGATAGATGACAGATAGATGATAGACAGATGGTAGATAGATTAGAAAGACAAGCAGATAGACAATATATGAATAGATGATAGATAGATAGATAGATGATAGATAGATGATTGATTGATAGATAAATAGATAGATAGATAGATAGATAGATAGATAGATAGATAGATGATAGATAGATAGATAGATGATAGATCGCTAGGTAGAAGAGGATCATGGGGAGAAGGTTTTATTTGGGACAGTTGCAAATGTTTACACAGATAATTGACCTATCTTTTTTGTTCATACTTCTGTCTCATGGTATGTATCTCACACTATGGCTATTACATATAAACAGTACTATTTTGAATGTTGGTGGCAGCTAGAATGAACACCTCAGTCTATATGTGCATCTGAGTTTATTTGAGAGCAGAGACAAATACATCCATGGAGGGAGATGGGAGGAAAGATAGCTTTTATTCTTTTTTATTTATTCTCACTTTTTAAAGTTTATGTGTGTGTTGCCTGCACATATGTAAGTGAACACATGTCATGCAGTGTCCACAGAGAACAGAAGTCAGCATCACATCCCCTGGAACTGGAGTTATGAACAGTTGTTAGCTGCCACGTGGGTTCTGGGATTCAAAACCGGGTCTTCCATAAGAACAGTCAGTGTTCTTAACCACTTAGCCATCTCTCCAGCCCGTGCTTTCATTCTTTAACAGTTGTGAGATGAGATGCTGAAGTTAAATTATGACCAAACATAAGAGGCAAACTGATTTATTCAGTATCTGCTGAAGTTACTTAAAAATGAGTTAACATAAGGTTTTTTTCATCTACTTTTCTTTTAAATATTTGTTCTGGCATATACCTGCAGTATGATGGCTGCAGTCCTAACCACCATGTGGGAACATGAAGTAGATGGAATGATGTTTAAGGTGAAAGAATTCTGAGTTTTGCGCCCAGGGAAACCATCATCCTATCTTGAGACATTTATCTTCAGACTTCTTTTTACATGGGATAGAAATAAATGTAAGTCATAATTTCCAATCCTTACTTCAATAACAGATACTCTCAAAGGTCATGGAGGAAACTTAACCTAATTATAAAACCCTACCACTAATCCAAATTATCAAAATCTCTATGGAGTAAAGAGGTCCCTAGTAACATCTAAGTAACATCCTGATTAACATTAGGAAAGATACTCCTAAACCCATGAATAATAAATGAAAATTTCTCCCCAAACTTTCTGTGCCTTTTAAAATAAAGTTTTTACATCTATCCATCTATTTTATGCAGTGTTTAGCATGTTGTTATTACCCTTATAAGCACGTCAGGGATATTGACACATATGAATGACATAATCTTTAAGTCTGTTGAAAGAAGTAACATCATTTTTTAAAGTGAAGATTCCAAGATAGAGACAAATAATAATTTGTCCAAAGTCACTAAGATATGAAATGAGAAGGTTCAAACCTTGACAGACGGAACCTAAAGTTGATGCTCTTACCAAGTGTTCTGTGCCGTGTCTTGGTTTTCAATTAAGAGAAAAGAATCTAACCACAGAGTTGGTGGAAAGCCACAGGCCACCTTTGTTTGGTCCCTTCATAGCTTCCACTTCCACTTCACCATGGAAATTTATTTCTATTTCTCCTGCTGGAAATTTTTAAATATCCAAAATATGGATGCCACTGTTTCTCAGCCCTTGTTGAGAAGATGAGCGTATTTGTACAACGTTCTTGTCATTCAGGAACACAGCTGATGTTAACCACTCACAAGCATAGGTGCCAGCTAGCCAATATCACCAGAAAAATGATGCATCTTTCTTCTCCCTAGGCTCTAAGGACTTCAGGTTTCATCAGGAAAATGTAAACAATTGTGAACATGAAGATGTAAAGAGCCTCCATTTCTGAAATACCAACAGGCAAAATACACCTTTATTTCCAATACTCACAGAAATCTTAGGATGCATTATTATTTCCTTTTGTATGTGAGAAAATTCAATGCTGGTGCTTAGCTATTTGGGGTTTTGATCCTAAGCTGGAAATCTAAGCATTGCCTTGGGTTGCTATCTATGACCTGTACATACAGGAAAATGGAATGCAAACACTTAAGTCTACATAACAGGAAACTGAAACAGTGAGTGATGGCTAACTGAAGATCTCTGTGATCCCTTTGTTCTTCCTCCTCCAGGCACAAGTCCTCTCCTCCTGCCCTCTGTGGGAGTATCATCCTTCATACACTGGAACACAGTGACTGTTTACATCTGCTCAATTCTAATTACAAATGTTGAAAGTGAGGCATAAAGAGGAGAAATGTTCTTGAAAATTTAAACTGACACTACAGTATAGATTTGGAAGTTACATTTTTGTGTTACCTCACTGTATCAAAAAATGAAATACTTATTTACTATAAAATACCTATTTTTATTCATTTCCCTATGTGATATAAGCCCTAGAAGACTGAACTTACTTGAAAATTCTGTGGAAGAAAAATGTAAGTTAGAATGAATCATTCTTTTCAACACATTCAGAGATTATGAATTACCTTCTAGTCCATAGATAAAACAAGGTGTTCCAACCCAATTTGGCAAATAAGAGCCAGAATAATCACGCGAATAGGCCATGGAAAAAGCCACATTTATCTTCTTTCCAAATGAAACCCTCACATCTCCATAGTATTTCTAAAATGAAAACCCTTTTATGTGTAGTGTATGTGTGTGTGTGTGTGTGTGTGTGTGTGTGTGTCACAACATGTATGTGGAAGTCTCTTATTCAACTATACACCCACTTCCTAGATGGCAACCTCTCATAGTCTCCCCACCCCCACTAGAGCCCTTATGCTCTATCATCCCTGCTACTGTCCACTGTGCTGTCGGCACCCCAACTTTTCCCCAGTACTTGCCCTTCTGATGAATCTAGTCAGCCTATCTAGAGGTCTTTGTTTTAGGAAGGTCAGCTGTTCCCAGTTGTCCATATTCCCTTGGATAAGATTGGGGTCTGCTGTTCGTTTTCCCAGTTCTGTGCTGGCTTACTATCTGGGAATCCCTTTGGCCACCATGGCCAACAACTCAAAAGAAGGTATTGCTTGTCTGGCATTGTTGCTTATTGTGTAGCCTTTAGCTATACATATGGACTCTTATGAAGTTATGTTGGCCCATTTAATCTTTGGTTATACTTTCCTTTTGCTGGAGCAAGGCCTTGCTGGAGACAGGCTGCACTAGGGAAAAAGAACGGAAACCTACTGACTCATGCCTTTGGCGACATTCAAATTGTTAGGAATTTCTGGGACCAACGGTTGCAGACATAGTTTTTTCTTCTGGCATAACAGAAGTCATTAAGCTTTTTTTCACAAATAAGAGTTAAGAAAGGGAATCCATTACCACACGTTTCAGGTATTTTATGCATACGAGCTC
>NW_008348568.1:5396329-5398242 GCF_000622305.1 Nannospalax galili
CTGAATAATATTCCTTTGTGTATATGTACCACACCTTCATTATCTGAAATTCACAGGTAAATGGATAGAACTGGAAACAATCATCCTGAGTGGGGTTATCAAGACCCAAAAAGACAAACATCACATGTTCTCCCATATCTGGATCCTAGCTCTGCATGTTCAACTGGAAAATCCAGAGAGGTCAGGAAACTAATAAATGGCCTTGGTGGGGAGGAGCTTCTTGGAAGGGGAGGGTAGAATGCAGTGATATGGAGAGGGGAATAACAGAGTCCAAAGTGTTGACTGTGGTGGGAAATGGGAGGGCACGGCAGAGTGAGTATGGGGAGGGATAACAAACAATATAGAACTTCAGAACAAGGCATACGGAAACCTATCATTATAGAAGCTTCTTAAAATATATGCATACGTACATTATAAAAATAGATTAAAAGGAATTACACTACAACAGGGGGACATTGTCTCTATGAGAAACCATAGGCTTCAAAATAAAAGCCCGATGTCAGGAACTGACTCCCTTTTTTGAAGTTACTAAGCATAGTTATTCCATAAATTCTCAAACAATACCGGTCATTGTCCCTGATCTTGCTTACCTGCCAGAAATTGAGAGTACAACCCTATTACAACCCTATTTCTAGAGACACTACATACAAGAGCAATAAAACAAACAAACAAACAATTTAAAATGACAACAATAAAGAACAAGAACGAGGAGAATTCAAGCTGGCGCTGACTTTAAAAGTCTCATCTACTGGCCAACATTCACAGTGCTGAAGGTGTGAAGTATGCCACCTGAAAAGAAAATTAGTCAATCAGTCCTACCCAACCGTGAATTCTGAAAGTGACAATAACTGCCTGGATAGCTCCACTCACCAGTACAAGAGTGGCATGGATATTATGTAGACAACCAACCACTTTCTATTTGGATTTAGTGTCTGCTTCATAGGATAGAGTCTATAACTGACACTGATATCAAGTCCAGGAATGTGGGGCTAGACAGGTAGCACATCATAAGGGAGAGCCCTATAATATTATTCTGCTAAATATAGTATCAAACTGACTCCTAATGACTTATTATTATACCCATAGATTAATGCATCTCTCACTCTCAACACAGAAATTTCCTTATGCAGCAGATGATGATTAACCTAGAAAACCACAACTGACTAATGTATAGCAAACAAGAGGCTTCAAGGCTGCTTATCCCTGAATAGGACACATATATCAAGCTTCTGCCTCCCAAGGGGTCACTGCAGAGGAGGGGCAGAAAGATTGAAAGAGCCAGAGGGGGTAGATGACCTCAAGGAAATAGAGATTTCCAGACAGCTGATCAGTTAATCATATGAGGTCACAGCAAACTGACAGTATGCACAAGTCCACCTAAGCTCGAACCAGTCAAAATCCCAGCATAGATGTGGGGAAATGAGAAACTCCAATCCTACCTGAAGAACTTTTGGAACCTGATGACTGCTGGGGGAAAAGGGAGCGTCAGTATTGTTGAAGGATATCACTTCTTAGGTTGACCAGGCATTTGCTCTGAAGAGCATTTGAGGACACAAATTTAACTCTATAGGATAGATGGATGGATAGATAGATAGATAGATAGATGATTGATAGATGATAGATAGATAGATAGATAGATAGATAGATAGATAGATAGATGATTGATAGATAGATAGATGATAGATAGATAGATAGATAGATAGATAGATAGATAGATAGATAGATAGATAGATAGATAGATAGATAGATAGATAGATAGATAGATAGATAGATAGATAGATAGATAGATAGATAGATAGATAGATAGATAGATAGATAGATAGATAGATAGATAGATAGATAGATAGATAGATAGATAGATAGATAGATAGATAGATAGATAGATAGATAGATAGATAGATAGATAGATAGAT
>NW_008348568.1:5398368-5414714 GCF_000622305.1 Nannospalax galili
TAAAATGGAGTAAAAAACTTGAATAGACATTTATCCAAAGAAGTACATTATAGTTAGCAATAGTGTTCATTAGGAAACTGTCAAATCTACAATTAAATAGTACTTCACACCCACTAAGACGGTGATAATTTTTATATAATTAGAAAATAACAAGTGTTGACAAGGATACCTACAAGTTGGAACCACCATAGATGCCTGGGGAAATGTGTAGAATGATGCTCTTTCCATGGGAAGTAGATTGGCAAGTCCCTGAAAAGTAAAACGGAATCACTGTGTAACCCAGAAAACACATTTCCACCTCGAAATTCTACACCAAGTTTTATAGCATTATCTATAATGACTAAGGTAAAAATAACCAAAACGCTCAACAGATGACTCTGTGTATAAATTGTGACACATACATGCAATGGAATATTACTGATTTCAAAGAGGGATAGAATATTGAAACATTAGAGTTCAAATGAATCTTGAAAATACTGTTCTAAGATGTGTGTGGTGGCACATGCCTTTAATTCCAGCACTCAGGAGGTAGAAGCGTGCTGGATATATATGAAATCCAGGCCAGCCTGGTCTATAGTGCATTTCAGAGACCCTGTCTCAAAAAATGTTTTTTGAAAAAGAGAGAGAAAAGAAAATACTGTTCTAGTTAGAACAATTTATTCCAAAAGATCACAGTTTGCATGATCTCATTTATATGGTATGTTCCAAAAAGGCAACTCATAGAGATAGAAAGTAGGCTGGTGGTTGAAGAAGTGGAGGGAAGGAAGAGGTGGGAATGGGACGTGACTGCTTATGAGTATGTGGCTTCCTTGGGGTGATGAAAATATTCTAAAGCTACAGTTGGATAAGATGAGCAGCACTAATTGAATACACAAAAAGCACTGGGTTCTATACAATAGCAGGAGCAACAAAAATACCATGTTAATAAATCTGGCATAAAAAGGCACTTGTAGAGGGCATTAAATAGTTTAGTCTTTAGCATTGTTCCTATCATGCTAAAGATATGTACTTTAAAAATATTTTTATTGCACTTTTGTACATTTCATATGAGTTCTTAATTAAATTTAGAGCCCCTCTCCCATCCATGCTCCCACACACACCCCCTGCCAGACCTAATGCAGTCTGCCATACGTGTAAAGTCTTATCTGGTCAGCAATTTGTACCCAGATAGCCTTCAGTGTAAGTTCATCCACTAGAGCCTAGTCAGCCTATCTAGAGATCGTTAAGTAAGGTCTACTCTCCCTCACCCAGCAGTAATCAGTTTCCAATAGTTCCTAGACTAGGGCCAGTCTGTCGCCCATTTCCCTCGCTCCACTCTGGGTACTTGTCTGTTGAGTTGGCATGGGTCTTGTGCTTGACACCACCATTGCTGCAAGTTCAGATGAGCATGATTTCAGTGTTCTTATTTTAAGTGTGCAAATCTGGGTGAGCATGTGCTTTTCAGAAAACCTGAAGCTAAATTCCTAGAACACAGGGTGGTATGGTTGAGGGAAAGCTTTAGGGTCAGGCAATCTAGGCTCAAGCTATGACATCACTAGTTCAGAGCTACAGAGTCAACTTAAAGACAATTGATTAATTTCTCCAAATTTAAGATTTCTAATATTACCTACATAAGAACTGCATGTTCACGTGCATGTAAATGTGTGTATGAGAAGTACGTAAGTGTACGTGTGTGTGTTCCAGTGTGTGATCAATGGTAGATGATAGAAACATGTAGATAGATGGACAGGTTGAAGATAGATAGATGATGATAGATAGATGATAGACAGATAGATAGATGATAGATAGATAGGCAGAAACATGTAGATAGATGGACAGGTTGAAGATAGATAGATGATGACAGATGATAGACAGATAGATAGATAGATAGATAGATAGATAGATAGATAGACGATATATAGATGATAGATGGACAGACTGAAGATAGATAGATGATAGAGAGATGGCAGATAGACAAAAATTTTCACTTTAACATCTTTTGTATTGCAAATACATACTACATTCTCTTAAAAAGTAGAAGGAAAACAACCGTAAAGAAGTAACCATTACAATATCATATAGATGATAGACGGACAGACTGAAGATAGATAGATGATAGAGAGATGGCAGATAGACAAAAATTTTCACTTTAACATCTTTTGTATTGCAAATACATACTACATTCTCTTAAAAAGTAGAAGGAAAACAACTGTAAAGAAGTAACCATTACAATATCATTAATTAGATCTTTCTCTGCCTAATGTGTTCATCTTCTCTTCTGTAAAGGGAGTCTATGGAAGAAATGGTATAGATGCCATAGGTCTTTTCAATACACATCACCAAACTGTCTTCTGAGTTCATTTACTGGTTCTAATATGTACATGTGTTTAGAGATGACCACTTGGGATCGAGTAATTTATTAGGGAGCTCATCCCTGTAGAAAACTGATTCTTTCTCTCTCCACAGCCATTCATTGCTTACAGCTCTTCATCTAAAGGTTCAACCTTGTAAAATTTCTACCATCCGTGTTGCCATGGACTCAGTAGGTTGTTTATACACACACACGCACACACACAAACACACACATATATTTAATTAAAGAAGAGTCAGGATATTGAGGGGGGGAGGGCATGCGAGGAGTTTGAGAGAGATGAAGGAAAGATGGAAATGACATAAATACAGCACTCCTATATGAAATTATCAAAAAAATCAAAAGTTTAATTTAAAAACGGTGTTTCTTGTCCTAAATTCTTTGTTTTAACTTTTTAATTAAGTGTTTATGAATTTCATATAATATAAAAACTGAATGGGAGTTCGGGAGACATGGGAGGAGATGGTGGGGGACTGGGAGGGATGGAAATAATGTAAAGACAATACTGAGTTAAGAAATTTTCAAAATTAAAAAGAGCTGATTTAAATGCTTTGAAAACATTCAAATAATATGACCCTCATCTGTC
The DNA here is from genome assembly GCF_000622305.1 of Nannospalax galili. Lineage (NCBI taxonomy): Eukaryota > Metazoa > Chordata > Mammalia > Rodentia > Spalacidae > Nannospalax > Nannospalax galili. The sequence goes on from NW_008348568.1 coordinate 5,401,305, forward strand.
CCCTAACATTCTGATTAATGAAAACTATGAATGCATTACCTGATTTTGGTTATTTCCCATATTCCTGCACATATTCAATCTTCTTTGCTGTATTCATTTTCTTCTTGACTTGTAGATATGCTTTACATATGCAGGGTATTATATTTCTTATATATTTTTTACTAGTTATACAGTATGAGTCTTTTCCTTTATATTCTCTACCAACTACCAACGACACTGTTTTGTCTTGCTTGGTTTGGTTTTATTTTTTTATTTTGTGTTGGTTTCAAGGTGCTGATTCTCAAACCCAGAGCCTTGCATAGTCTAGTCAGGCACTCTATCATTAAACTACACCCACATTCCTACTAGTGTTTTAAGAATGCTTACCTTTAGAATTTGTTATTTTTACCACCTTATTATTTTGGCATAAATGCTTTATACCTCTAGACACTTTTATTTCAGATATGTTGTAAGATAAGGGGCATAAATAAATAATATTTAATATTTATAATTGTTATTATTGTGCTTATAAATAAAAGAAAAACTTCACCAAAATTTGCCTTGGTTGCTGTTTTAGAAAAATGTTTTGTCTGTCAAAATGATATGTATAAAAGGAAATAAAATACATAAGTTTTCTTCTCAGGAAACACATATTTATGGTAATAATGGCAACCGAAATATTAGCAAAGACCAAATGGGTATAGCAGCTCACAGGGAGAATGACAAATTTCAGAGAGTCAGTGTAATTAGGCAAGGTGGAGCCATGGAGAGAGGTGACTTTAGACAGAACTACAAGGTCCAGGGAAAGACACAGCAGCTTCAAAGAAACCAAACAGATGTGCGGCAATTGTTGCCCAGGAGTGGAAAATAACATGGATCAAGGATCCGCTATCCTGAAGGTGAAAAGGCAATCCAGGCTTCTTCATAGAAATGTAACCAATTTTCAACATATTTGAATCTTCTAAGAGATTAGACTAAATATTTCCAAGCTAAGGAATACTAAAAATAAAGTTTGAACTTGGTGCAACATCTGTGTAATTCATGTCTGTTTTTATTTGCACATGTATTCATCAGTCCCTTCAATTTTCAGCCATTAAACATTATTTCTTTGAACAAATAGGTTTTGAGCCACTACCATGCACCCAGCACTTTGCAAAGTACCAGGGACACATAGATAAGCAAACCTGATCCCTGTCCTGGAAACTCTTTCATTCCTACAGAAAACAAAACGGTATTACTGAACCTGCTGAGGCCTGAGACAGGTTCACATAAGCAGAGAGTAGGGCGGCCATGCTTCCAGGAGTTCTCCCACAAAAAACTATATGAAGTCTGTGGCATAGGCAATAAGCTGAGTTCTGAAGTGTGAGCAGCAGATTTTTCAGTTTGAGAATATGCGTGAACAAGGTTTGGAACACTATACATTATGCAGCTGAAGAACTGAAGGCCTGGGGCTGTCAAGGAAATTACCCAAGAAGCCTTGCAGTATAGGTAGTGAGGTTGCTGCATAGTGATTCAAATAGGTACCCAGAATTCAGAGTCTGCAATATCAAATATTCAATCCCATCCTGCTTTGGTCAGTGAAATTAGAAAAAGAAACCATGACTCTGGGCTATAGCAATATATTACTGACAGTTAATCTCCTAGAGCATACAGATCAACCTGGTACCAAATAGAGAAGTGGGAAAGACTGAGAACCTGTTTGATTTTTATGGAATACACAATGCAGGAACTCAGGTATCTTTTCCTATTGGTCAAAGAGGCTACAAATTTGTAGTCAGCTATATAATGTCTCATCACATTGATTGTGTGGAGTTTTTAAATCCACCTTGAAAGGAATCAGAGAAGGCTGTCTGGTTTGTTATCACTAAGAGGCAGAATGAAATGTTTGGTATTTAGCAAGACTGTAGTAATTATTACATAAGTAAAATGGTATATTCTAGATAAAAGCTCAAAGTTCATTTGAAACATCCACCTCCTCATGATGCATCCCGAATAGTAGAGATGCCCTACAAGGGCAGCAGTGAGAACATGAAGAGCCTGAGCTAGCCACAGCTGCCTCCATGACACCAGTAACTAAATGAAGTACATTCACCTTCTGTGGAGTACATGAATCAATACTTAGACATGGACTCAGGGCATGAATCAGAACCAGAATTAACAACGACAGTCCTGCTGTGGAGTTCTAAGGCTCACACTCCATGTGATGTCAGTTGCTGCATCTCTACATGATCTGACATTAACATTTACAACTAAATTCATAAGCAAATGACTAGCGGACCATAACTAGCCCTATAATGTGTTTCACATGGTGCTCAACATTCTGAATAAGTGGATGGATAAGGAACAAACTGCCAAATATAAATATTTAAAGACTTTTACAAAATTTATTTTTCAAGGAATGTGCATTGTCTAAGGATTCTGCAGAGCCCAGGCTGCTAGAGCTTGAGAACAGAGCTGTTTCTAAATCCATACAACTCTCAAGGTCATAATGTTTGCACCTCACCATCCTTGGGATCCAAGACACATTCTACCACCCTAGCAACAGCATCCCATAATCCTATGGAGCAGCAATTCACTCTTTTGACTTAAAGTTCCAAAATTTATTTTTTCAGTACTTACTTGGAGCATTAGGAAGAATGATAACTGATCTTTATATATTCTCTAACACTTTTTAATGATTATATACTAAATTATCACCAGGTCAAAATTAATGGCTAACTATGGCTAATTCATGCAACAAACGTTGAACAACCACAGTGCATGTTTATGTTTCCATTCATGATTTTATTTAGTCTTTTATTACCTAGCATAAATCAATGCCTTCAGAAGAATTTCTGTATCGATCAGTATGATTAATGTAAGGATTATACATGAACTACCTGACTCCCTGGGGTGAAATTCAAGTACTCCTGCAATGTATGAAGAATTTTCATGTTTCCTAATACTGATATTCAGAAAATATGCCATTAGTTAAATTAACATCACAAAGAATAGCTCTTTAAATAAAATACTTTGTGCATGTGTGCTAATGTGTAAAATTGGATTCACAACTAGAAGATTTTCAAGATTCAAGGAAAACAGAATGTAACTAAATATTATTTCTTATGGGTATCATTGCATGTTTTTGAAGTCAAGTCTCTTTTGGTTAAATATAATAGATTCCCCAGGCAACATTAACCTGAAAGTTGTTTCCCATTTTAGCCACCTGGCCAAAGCTTATCTTCATTTGTCAAAATCCACATCAAGCAGTTTCTGTGAAGCTTTAAACAAAATTCCACTTCTGCTTTGTGCTCCCTGTGATGAACTCAGGCTAAATTATGATTATGAGTTACCTGTCAGTCTCTCCATTGGGATTATAAGCTGTTTGGTAGTGCTCATCTTCAGGCATGGGTGGTTTCACACATTCAGTGCAAGGTCTCCGTGGGGTTTTAAAATTTTAAAGCACTATTGAAGGAGTAGATAGATGAATACAGATGTAGGTAAACATTAAACAGTGAACATGCTTAGGCAGGAACTCTGCAGCTGTAAAACTGCATTGGAAGACATTCGAAGATGTCTGCTTCGAGGTCCAGTAGGAGAGGGGCTAAAGTCTGTATGAGTCAGAGACTTGAGATAGCAGCATTTCATGAAGAATAAATTTCCTAAGCAACTTCTACCTAGCTCTCCAACTGAGGGAGGGGACTCCACCTTTGCAAGGGAAATGGTGAACAAGAGAGTCTCAGCAAACTCTGCCAAGTATCTTAGCTACTGGAAAGTTTCACAGTTGCCATATGTTTGCAGCCCAGTTAGGGAACATCCAGGAGTTAAGGGAGCATCCATGAGTCTGCATAACTTTGCTTGGGAGAAGGGACTCACATCTCTCAGGAAGTTTATAAACTCCCAGAACTCAGGCTGCTATAGCGCGGTGTGATCGTGAGAAGGAGGCTATTTCAGAATTCATATCACTCCTAGGGTCAGAAATTTATGCACATCACCATCCTTGGAACTCCATAGACATTCCACCACACTGAGACAAGAGACTGTGCATCCTCCACATAAGACCAGCATGATCCAAGAATACAGTTTATGACCCTTGTGCAAAGCCCACACAGTGCCTTGCACTCCAGGAAATGGGTCTTTGGGGGAAAAGGTGGCAAAGGTACTACTCTCAAGAACTGAGAAGTAAAGGGACTTGTTCTCCAGGACCTGGCACACCTGTTTTCACTGGCGACACGAGTTCCTGGGTGCAGGTAAGGTGCCAAGGTCCTACACATGCTTTCCTCTTGGGCATCTGGCTTAAGGCTTGCATCATGCACTGGGACCTGGGAGAGGCTGGGACTTAGGCTTCTCTGATGTCACCTTACCCTGCAGTCATTCACCCACTGACCTGAACTACCATTAAGGGTGAAAGTAAATGCCCCAGTTTCTACCTCCAGCTTTCCCTGTGCCCATCCACTTGTGAGCCATCATCACCCCTGGAGGAAGAACGGCGTATAATGTATGAGCTCCACTATTCCTAGAGCTCTCAGTGCCAGGGGCCCCTGTAGACAGCAGAGCTAACACAGAAAAGGCTAAAGAACCATCTATCTTCCTCCAGTTTCTACCACTCCAGTGATCAGCATGACCATAGAGAAGAATCCCCACCTGCACTGACTTGTGCATTACACCTGTCTGGTCCCTGAAATACTGCCATCCCTGTGTGGCTCTGGGCACACTGTGCACAAGACATTGATTATAGCCAGGGAAATTATAAGAGAATACACCTGATGCTTAGCTAGAAGAAAGGAAACAACGTGCCAAAGCACCACCCAAGCACACATTTTTAGCAGAAATCTGTTTACCAGAAAAGTCATCTTATAAACCTGATAGAGTGATCTAATCCATCAGTTGATAAATATCAAATTAGGGGCAAAGAAATATGAGAAAGCAATGTAATAGAATGCCTCCAATAACACAGTAATGGATTGTCAATATCCAAGAAAAAATGATACTGATGTAATACCTAAAAAAGTATTTAAAAGGATGATTACAAGGAATCTCAATTAGATCCTAGGGAATATAGACAAATCATTTAAGGAAATTGGGAAATAAATAACTGACATGAATGGAAAGTACATACCAAGACTAGTGATGATTAAATAAATTAGTATTCTCACATTGGAAAGTACGTGAAGACAAAGAATAGAGGAGAGGCATAGAAAAGTATTCACTGAAGTAATAGCGAGAGACAACTCCAATCTTGGGAAAATTTGGAACATCCACATACAGGGGGTCCATAGAATACCGGATAGATATGACCAGAAATGGTCCTAACCATGGTATATCATAGTCAAATCTCAGAAATATAAGACGAAGAGTATTCTAAAGGCTTCAAGAAAAATATCTCTAAATCACATATAAAGGAACACATATTAGAACGGCAGCAGAGTTCTCACCAGGACACTTACAAGTCGGGAAAATGTGGAGTGACATATCCAAATTATAAAGAAAAGTAACTGTTACCACCCACTATTTTTATACCCAGGAAAGTGATCATTCAGAAATGAAGGATGAGTATGAAGTATGAAGCAAAGACAGGGAATTCTTTACCACCAGAACACTTTTGCAACCAATATTTAATGGAGTTTGACATCCAGAAACAAAAGAATATTAACTATCATCATGAAAGAATAAAATCCACTTGAAGAGCAGATATTCAAATTAGAATTTAAAGAATATTAAACATTACTAACCTAATAAACCTTAAAAGCACAAAGATCAGGAAAGGAAGAACAGAGAACAGAGAACATCTAACACAAAGAAAAGTAATTTTATAAAATGACAGAGGCAAATCTCAGTTCACCGATAATAACTTTGAATGGAAAAAGACTAAATCTCCAAATAAAAAGATACAGACATGATATACACACAAAACACAAAGCCCAGTGGCATGCCACATACAAGGAACTCCCATCACAAGTAAAGACACATGATGGCTAAAAGGAAAAAGATCCTCTATATGAATATAAACCAAGAGTGAGCAGGAGCTATTTATACCATACATAATAGACTTACAAACAAAACCAGAAAGAGACATTGAAGGTCACTACATAATGAAAAAGGAATCAGTTCAATGAGAAGACATGACACGTACATGTACATATACCCAGTGATGGAGTACCCAAGATGATTATTAAAATGCACTATCAGAACCAAAAGAAGAGGTAAGGACCCAACATAATAAAATAACAACATCCCTGCACTTTCACCTCCAAAGGAGAGATGATTCAACAAAACAAAATCAGCAATGAAACCTGAGTCATATATACTATAGATTAAACAGATCTAATGAACATTTACAGAATATGTCATCAAAAAGCTTCAGATTACAGGTTCACTTCACTAACACACAGAACATCCTCCATAATAGATTATATACTGGGATACAAATTACATCCAATTAAATTCAGAACAACCAAACTCTTATAATGTATCCTTTCTGACCACAATGAATAAGAGAATAAGAGACTGCAGAGTGTATGCCCCTGGATAGGATTCCTATATTACACCTCACCCACTCACAGCTCAGGGACCATTGTAGAAGAGGGGGTGGAAGATTATAAGAGCCAGGGTTGGTCCATGAACATAGGAAACAGAGGTACTCAGGCCACTGGAAGCTTGCACATGTGAACTTGTGGCAGTGGCCCATGCCAACTCGATTAGACAAGGAGCCAGGGTGGACTGAGAAATATGTGGCCACACAACCCTAGTCTGGGAATTACTGGAGACTGATTACCACCAAGTGAGGGAGAGTAGACCTTACTTACAATCTCTAGATAGGCTGACTAGACTCCAGTGAATGAATTTGCACCCAAGGACATTGTTTGAATGTGACTTAACATGTATGGCGAAATGCATGAGAACCAGCAGGGGCAGGGGGGTATAAATTTGATTAAGAACCTTTGTTTGAAATGTACAAAGGATCAATAAAAATTAAGAAAAAAACTAGAAATAAATAACAAAAAACAATCACAGCTTGGGAAATCATCAGCTCTAGTAGGGAACTTACAACTATCATTTAGCTAATTGACTTGGTGCCAAGCTGCTTTCCAAACATCACAGGCAGATGCTTCCTCCAATCTTAGCCAGAGAGTTCTCTTTACAATGAATGGTGGATGCAGGGATCACTGACTGCCCAAGGTGCTATGTACAAGGAACTATTGAATGCCCAACCATAAAGAGGACATTTATACAAACCCCTCTAGGCTCATGGGATGGAGGAAGGGGTGGAAAGAATTTCAAACCAGAAGATAGGGAGATAGGCTGTGAAATTCTATCCTCTTTTTTTAAAAAAAAAAACTTTTATTGATTTTTTTGTGTATTTCATAAAGAATATCTCAGTAAATCTTAATAATCTTTATACCCTCTTCCCAGCTGGCACCCTCCTATAGCCCCTCCAGTGTAATTCATACATTCTGTCATTTGTGTCAAGGCCTATTGGGTCAGGTTACTGTCCCCAGACGTTCCTCAGGGCAAGTTCATCTACTGAGGTCTGATCTTCTGAGTATGACACAGTCATTGTAATCATGACCTCACAGCAGCTGTGGTTGCTTTCACTGTGCCTGCTTAAGGCTGGATATTACAAGAACCAGTCACAGCTGGGAGAGGACCTCATATGTTTTTATCCCTCCCTGATGAACTGTTGGCTAAAGATAGATTCTGGGGGAGGCGGAGCCATGATCTTCAGATGTGTGCCCACTGGTGAGCCCACCAGGCTCCATTGGATAGTTCCAAACCCATGGTCACTTAGAATGGCCTGGTTAAAAAAAATCCTCCTTCTCCTCCTCCTCCTCCTTTGTCTTCATAATCTTTGTCTTTTGTAATCCACTGTGTCTACTTAGCTTTCCCATATGGGCATGGGTGTATGACCATCCACTGGAGCACAAGCAACCTAACAATGGCCACACCACTGAAGGAAACTCGTTCTCTGCCTTCCAGCAACCATAACTGTCAAAAGCTCCACCGGAAGGGTGGGGGCTAGAAACGTATTCTAAAATCCAAATGGAAGCACACAAACCAGGACTGGACAAGGCAAGATCAAACAATAACAAACCTGGTGGCATCATACTACATGACTTTAAACCTAACCTGACAAACTAGTAACCAAACAACATTAATTAGCATCAAAAGAGATACACAGAACAATGAGACATCCTAGAGTATTCAGAAATAGAACCACGCATCTGTACCAAAGTGATTCTTGACAAGGGCACCAAATGCACACTGAAAAATGCCTCTCCCACGATTTTACTGAGGAAATTGTATACATAGATGCAGAAGACTGAAACTTGAGTCCTATATGTCATCCTACAAAAATACACTTAATATTAATAAAGGATTTAAATGTAGACCCATGAAACTACTAGAAGAAAACAAACATAGTATAAATACTTGAAGATATTGGAATGAGTGATAGTGTTCTAGACAAGATCCTAAAGGACTGGAGACAAAAGGAAAAGTAATTAGATGAGATTATATCAAACTGAGAAATTTCTGCTTAGCAAGGAAATCAGTAATAGAGCAAAGAGGCAATCTACCACATGGCAAAATCAGCAATTTATCCATCTGGAAAATATTAATACCAAAAATGGTTTGTTAAATTTTTTTATTTAATAACCACATGATTAGAATAAGCATTTCATTACAGCTTTAACATATTCAGTAACACATTCCAGAGCAAGGATACATCTCTTTCAACAGTGGCTGTAAATTTTTAGGTTCACAGCTGAATTACTACAATTACACAATATTGAACTCAGTATAAACCCTATAAGATGTAAAATTAAATGAGGTTTTACCCTTTAAAAAAGATCTCCATTTCATTTTAAAATACAGTGTTTCCTACATTCTCAATGCTACTAACACTTAGATGTTTGCACATGTCTGTAATCTCTATGTATCTGATTATTACTAGTCACAATCGGTTACACTTGGATTCTTAGTATCTGAGTATGAATATAAAGTCATCGGGTAGATTTCACTGGTAATGTTTATCACCACTACTATTTAACAGGAAGTACATTTTTATGTTTCCTCCTCAAATGTAAGTCTATTTTTTTAATTTGTTGATTTTTTGTGTTTATTCCATACAGAACATCCCACACAATCTTATTCATCTATATACCCACTTCCCAAATAGCACCCTTCTATAGCCTCCCCCGACACACACTGGAACCCATATACTCTGTCATCCCTGTTACTGTCCACTGTGTTGTCGGTACCCCCAGCCATTCCCCAGTGCTTGTCCGTCTGCTGAATCTGGTCAATCTATCTAGAGACCCTTGTCTTAGGAAGATCATCTGTTCCTCATCTAGCAGCAATCAGTTGTCAATATTCCTTTAGATAAGATTGGGATCTGCTGTTCATTTTCCCACTTCTATGCTGGGTATACATATGGACTCATGAAATTATATTGACCCCATTAATCTTTGGTTATACTTTGCTTTTGGGTGTTTAAGACCCTACAACTGGCCCAGATAAACCAGTTTATTTTTTACTCTTAAGGTTGTTTGAGGATCTGTTCCTCAGGGGTAACATGGGCTTGGGAGGAGCCCCTGGCTCCTTTCTTTTACCAGTTCCGTTTATGTGAAGATAATTCAAAGGTCTTGCTCAACTATGGCTGGCTTTGCTTGGAAGCATGGAGGAAATGTGTCATCTGTGTTGACCTCCTCTTTTTAGACTGGGCACTGGTTCAGGTCCATCTGGTGGGGTCTTTACAGCCTCCTGATCAAAAGGACAGGTGACTCACCACAGTTACAGGACATTTTGAGAGATACTCATAGTCCCCTGGAACTTAATCGACCTAGGAGGGAAAGGAGCAAAAACCTGTCCTTTGTGTCCCTCTGTCCAAATTAGTATAGGCCTCAAAGTATGATTGTTAAACATCCAAGAAGGTTAGTTCCACCAGTCTGGTACTTTTAATTACCATGTGCCGTGTAGATAGATCTTGGGCAAAGACCAAACACTCTCAGATAAACCTTGCCTAGACACATATTACATCCTTTGATCTAGTTGTATGTATAATTTGCCAGTAGGTTGTTAGCTTAATATGGTTTCCTCTGGTTTAATAAAACTAGCTAGGCATTATTTATTTCTCACATTGTCTAACCCCTCCACCATGGTTTCCCCATTTAAGGTTCCCCCATTTTTCCCATTTCTCCCTTAATAATACCCTTCTCCTATGGTCCCACCTCTCTTGAGCTCCTTCTTTCCCTTTATCCCCTAGGTTCCTTCTATAACCTTCCCTTCCCCCTCCCCTTAAAATAACCCCATTTTTATCCATAGCTCTCTTGTTAACACCTGTTTTCTACTGTTCTTCTCATTCAGATTCTTTCTAGAGCCTTTAAAAGTCAATAACAAGGGGCTGGAGAGATGGCTCAAAGGTTAAGAACCCTGTTGCAGAAGACCAAGGTTTGATTCCCAGCACCCACATGGCAGCTAACAACTGTCCTTAACTCCAGTTTCTAGTGATCTGACTCCCACTTCTGACCTCTGGAGGCATTGCACAACACTGGTGTACTCACCTACATGCAGGCAATACATGCATATTTATTTATTATTTTTATGTGTATGTGTGTTGCCTACATGTAGGTGAGTGCAGTTGTGTCGTTCAATGCCTGTGGAGGGCAGAAGAAGCTGTCAGATACCCTGGAACTGGTTTTATGGACAGTTGTTAGCTGCCCTGTGGGTGCTGGGATTAAAACCTGGGTTTCCTGCAAGAATAGCCAGTGTTCTTAACCACTGAACCATATCTCCAGCACCATAAATAAAATATTTTAAAGTCAATAATGAAAATTAAATAAATTGAAAAATGGAAAACTGATATGAAAAAATACTTTTAATGCCATCTCCAAAGTGAGGATCATGTCTTAGACTATTTTCCTGTTGCTGTGAATAAATACCCCAACAAAAGCAACTGAAAGGGGAGAGGATTTATTCTGGGTCATAGTTCCTACATATAGTTCATCATGAAAAGAAAAGCCAAGCCAGCAGGAGTTGAAGCAGCTGAAGCACATCACATCCACAGTTAGAAAGCAGAGAGGGGTGAACGCTGCTGCTGCTCAGTTCCTGGTTTGCATTTATGCGATCCAAGAACCCAGCCAGGGAATACTGGTACAGGATGTAGTGAAAGGGCCGGTTAATGTAATCAAGAAAATCACCAATAGGCATGCACAAAGGTTCGTCTCCTCTATATGCGCTGAAATAATATAACATACCTCATAACTAAGTGCATTTAAATGTTGTCTTTTAACCAAAATATTTGAAAGTATTTGCAAAGAATAACGAATAGCAAAGGGAGTGTGAAGATGCTTAGATCTGATACTTGGATCTGACACCAATGGCTTTGAGACATTGAATACAGAATTTTCAGTTGGATGTGTATGTTTCCCTGTCTATTGCTTTTACAAGCATGTAAAGACACATTGCTTGTAAAAGTAACTTGAAACCATGCTCAAGTGTTTGACAGAAGCATTCCATCATTTTCAGAAGTCACTTATATTTCACCAGTCACTTATATTTTCAGCTATTCTTAAGATTAAAACTTATAGATACAGGGCCTGGAGAGATGGCTCAGCGGGTAAGAGCACTGGCTGCTCTTGCACAGGACTCAGATTTGAATCCTGCATCCACATGGTGGCTAACAACTATCTATAGCTCTAGTTCCAGGGGATCCGATGTCCTCTTCTGACCTCCACGGGTACTGCAAGACATGGGTACACTTACATGTAGGCCATACACTCATACACAGAAAATTTAAAATGATAAGTAAAATAAAAAAGTATAACTTATGAATATAGCCAATAACTTCCTTGTTTTTAAATTTGCCCTTTGGCTCCTTCTTAAGGAAGACACTTTCATGTGTGACTTGTTTCTATTGGTACCACTGTAAAACCTAAGATGGTGGCGCATATTTTTAGTCAGTTCACCTGGAGCCCAGTTTTTGATAGATGTGAGTGTGGAAACAAAACATAGCCAAAATTGTATGGAGAAATGTACTGGAAGCTTTTGATAAATGATGCACAATAAACCTGAGCTAACTTTTGCCATTTATAATGATGAAAGATGAAGTGTAGATGTTTGGGTGAGAATGAGTGTGATAAAATCCTTGTTTGCCCACTTAAAGCAATCTTGAAACCTCAGTAGTCCCATGTGTAAATTGGGAATGATGATAAATAGACTTTTGGGTGTTGAGGATTAAAGGGAATAGCCTATCTGGAGCATCTGGTACAGCACCTGGCACATTCCTTTAGGAGGGGAATCATCCCCTCCCCATGTATGCTGAAAACAGAGTGCTAGAGTGGCAGTCCTTGTTTAGTCTTAGGGAAGATTTAATGCTGATTTTCCTGTGGGACTCAGACCCTGCAGTCTTCAAGGGAAGTTATTGCATCTGGCCGCAGAAGTAGAGCTGACATTCTTACAGGGCCTTAAGTGTAGCTCACTCTGGGGTGCTGTAACTGAGACAAGATGGGGCAGGTGGCATGTATGGGTGACACAACCACTCAGGGATTGGACAGAACATGGATTACCATGGAATTCCTTTTCTCAAACTTCTCTGAATCTTGGCTGGTTAAGAATCCTTTGATAACTATTTCTACCATCAATTACACAGCTGACAGAAAAAAGGAAAGGCTGTTTGTTCTGAGGGAAAGGCAGATTTTGATTCTTTCCAAGGGGTAGTGGATGGTACTAATAGCTACAAACTTATCATCTCTGTTTTATTGCTCAGACTTACAAAATAGGGTTTTCATCGCCAAGGTAATGTTCTACCTGATTTTTGAACTTGCTTTTCCAGATAATTTCTGCATTTTAGGTTCCCTGAACACGGTAACTATTCACATTTCATTATTTGAATCTTGCAGTTACTTTTATTTTAAAAAGGAAATAAAGGCTATTCCACCATTCCCCCTTTGGCAGAAATGTTTAAAATAATGACTGAGGAGTCATTCTCCTGCGTTAGACCACTGCCAACAGAATCCAAGAGCCCTAAATGACTTAGGCCTAGAACCTACAGCTTTTTGTTTGCCATTTGATTCTCAACTTCGTTATGTGCAAAATGGGAGTAGCACCTACCATTTCAGCTTAATATGAGAGTTAAAAATGAATAAATGGGAACAGCAACATGGAATGTGGCAAAAGTAATCATAATTTGATTTGGTTTTGTAGAATATAATACCAGTGTATTGTTGCCTTAAAAAAGAAAGCTAGTTATAGAGCTAGGTAGAGATAGATGATAGATAGAGACAGGCAGGCAGACAGACAGACAGATAGATGATAGTTAGATAGATGATAGATAGATGATAGATAGATAGATAGATAGATGATAGATAGAGACAGGCAGGCAGACAGACAGACAGATGATAGTTAGATAGATGATAGATAGATGATAGATAGATGATAGATAGATAGATAGAT
>NW_008348568.1:5414733-5418219 GCF_000622305.1 Nannospalax galili
TTTTCTCTCATACAGAATCTAGATAGATAGATAGGTAGGTAGACAGAGAGATGATAGATGATTGATTGATAGATAGATAGATTGTAGATAGATGATAGATAGTAGATGATAGATAGATGATAGAAGATATATAGATGATAGATAGATAGATAGATAGATAGATAGATAGATGATAGAAGATATATAGATGATAGAGAGATGATAGATGATTGATTGATAGATAGATTGTAGATAGATAGATAGATGATAGATAGATGATAGAAGATATATAGATAGATAGATAGATAGATAGATAGATAGATAGATAGATAATAGATGATTGATAGATGATAGAGGATAGACCTACATAGATGGTAGATAGATGATAGATGTTGGTTTGATGGATAGATAGTTGGATGGATAGATATAGATAGATAGATGATGATGATAGATAGATATTTAGATAGATAGATGGATGATAGATAAATAGATGATAGAAGATATATAGATGATAGATAGATAGATAGATAGATTAGATGATAGATGATAGATGATAGATTGATAGATGATAAAGGATAGATCTACATAGATGGTAGATAGATGATAGATGTTGGGTTGATGGATAGATAGATAGCTGGATGGATAGATATAGATAGATAGATGATGATAATAGATATTTAGATAGATGGATGCTAGATAGATAAATAGATGATAGAAGATATATAGATGATAGATGATAGATAGATAGATAGATAGATAGATAGATAGATAGATAGATAGAGGATAGATCTACATAGATGGTAGATAGACAATAGGCAGATGTTGGGTGGATGGATAGATATAGATAGGTAGATGATAGATGGATAGATAGATGATAGAAGGTATATAGATGATAGATTGATTGATAGATGATAGATGATAGAGGATAGATCTACATAGATGGTAGATAGATAGATGATAGATGATAGAGGATAGATCTACATAGATGGTAGATACATAGATGATAGACAGATGTTGGGTGGATGGATAGTTGGATGGATAGATATAAATAGATAATTAGATCTACATAGATGATAGATAGATGATAGATGATAGGATAGACTAGATGATGATAGATAGATAGATAGATAGATAGATAGATAGATAGATAGATCATAGATAGATCATAGACAGATGATAGATAAATAGATAGATATTCATGGATATAAACATGCATATATTTTCAAAATCAATGTTTGGAAATGTAAACTCTGCTGACAGGGCATGTAGAGACAGACATGTCTACATTGCTTAGCATCATGCACTTTCAACATGCTTTCTAACTCTGTTAAGACCCTAATGATATTCTGGTTAGAAAAAAGAGGAGTTAGCAACTATAAATAAAACAGTTTAAAGGATGTCAGTAGTATTTAGAAGCTCAGACCAAACACTGGTGAAAAATAACAGCAGGGACTTACATCTTCACCTCTATTTCTTGGGATATTGTCAACAGAATTCCCTCACACTCAGGGAGATGTGGAACTAGGCTTCTTACACTGTTCCCCTCCTCTCATCTCATCTAAAGAATCAGTGATGCAACAAGTACTTGATAACAAATTTCCCAGTCTTAGAGGTGATCAAAGCAGGGAAGACAGGATGGCAGGAACTTGTGTTCTTGTGATTTTTTTTTGTAGTTTATTTTTTTAGAGCAATAAAAGTTATTTATTAAGTAGCATCATAATAGAATAATTTTTAAACACAAGAAAAAGGGGAAATTTTTCAAATTACAATGCTTCTTTCCCCAGAGCAATTTTTTTTAAATTTTTGATTAAAAATATTTTTAATGATTTTTTTTAAAATTTCATACAATGTATTTTTTAATCTTATTTTTTATTGAATTTTTGTGATTTTATTACCATGTAGTTTGATGGTATTTAGATCTTTTCCCCTTTGGCCTCACCCAATTTAATGTGTATATGTGTAAACATATATATATATATAGTGTGCATGTGTGGTGTGTGTGTGTGTGTGTGTGTGTGTGTGTGTAACTTGGGTTGGGTTGGGATTTCTTAGCCAGTTCCCCATGTCTATGCTGGGATTTTGTCTGGTTTGAACTTTCATAGAACTTGTGCATGCTGTCACCACTGCTGTGAGTTCATATGAGTAACCAACTAGTTTCCTGGAAAACTCTTTTCCTGTGGTCATCCACCCCCTCTGACTCTTACAGTCTTTCTTCCTTCTCTTTTGCAATGATCCCTGAGCCTTGGGAGGCAAATGTTTGAAATAGTGTCCTAATCAGGGAGAGGCATGTTCTCTGCACATTGGCCAATTGTGGGTTGCAATTTCTTATTCTAAATATGCATCCTCGTATATATATCTAGTGTGCTTTCACCTCTCATCAAAGAAGCTTCTTTTTGCAACAGATGGAGACCATCACAGAGTTCTAGAACTGATCAAATGCAGAAAATAAGTGTCTGTGAGATGCTTAACCCTAAGTGGCAGCTCTTCAATGCAACCTCTACACATAGGATGAGTGCATCTCTCAATTCTTACCAGAGAAGTGATTAATAAAATATATTTTGATTGTATTCAAATCCCCTCCCCCAACTCTTCTCATCTAGTCCCCCCACTTCATTTCCTCTATTATTATCTTAAGGCCTCTTATGTCTAATTTGTGTTCCCCAAATGCACTTGGGTATAGGTCCATCCACTGGAGCCTGGCCAACCTACCAAGTATTACACCTTTAAAAAACTGATTCTCTTTCCCTCCCAGGAACTATCAACTGCCAATAGTTCCTTAGTAGGACTGGGACTTCTTGCCCACTTCCCACTTCCATGCTGGGATTTTGTCTGCTTGGGTTACATACGTTGCATACATGCTGCGATGAACACTATGGGTTCATATGTGCCACTGCCTTGTTGTGTACTGACAAGTTTTCCTTGTACTCATCCACCATCTCTGGCTCTTACAATCTTCCTACCCCCTCTTCCACAATGTTCTCTGAGCCTTGGGAGGCAGAAGTTTCATACAGGTGTCCTATTCTGCAGCCTCTTGTTCTCTGCATATTGGTCAGTTGTAGATTTCTCTGCTAATCACCATCTGATGCATAAGGAAACTTCTCTCATAAGAGTTGAGAGATGCATTAAGATATGGGCATAACATGCTGTTTAGATTTTCAGGTAAGAAAATAGAACGCATGTCCATTCATACAATTAAAGTATCATTGCCATGAAAAAAAGATATGTCTGAGAAAAATCCTAGGAATAACTGTGAGAATGAAGTGGGAGCCTAGGAAATGCCTTTGAGTCTTTGAAACAAAGAATGGATTTCACAGTAGGGCAGTATGCATCCATCTTCTCGTTCATCCTCCCTTTTCCCTCACTGGTCATTCCCCTGACCTCTCTTTCAATCCTCTCACCCTCTAATCAGGAGAAATTTTTTTCACTTGAAAGGAATCCTGGACAAGACTTCACATACTAATTCCCATCAACAAAGTCCAGAAATAATAAAATAACAATTCCAGTGAA
>NW_008348568.1:5418662-5422827 GCF_000622305.1 Nannospalax galili
GGCTGGACACCTCAGCAGTCCCAGTCAGACACTGAGGGCCTAGGGGGTTCCTGGAGAGCTTCTGGTCTCAGACCACATTGGAAGGCTGAAGAAATCAGGTTCTCATGACAGGAGAAGGTGAGAGCAGCCACAACATGATAGCCACACTCACCAGAAAGAAGTGAAGGCCAGCAAAGTAGGAGCCCAGCTTTACCCTCGGACCTATGCACATGTGGACTACCACAGGAAAATGGTGCTGACTCTGACAGAGACGTGCCCTTCCTCAGTTTATCTTTCCTCGAAGCGCCCTCACGGATACAACTGGTGGCTTATCTCTTAGCTGATTTCTAATCCAGTCAATTTGACAATCAAAAGGACTACCACAGTTCCTAACAGATAGACAGAAAACACTTGTATAAATTATTGATGACAATAATTGTAGCAATAATGATGATAGTAAACTATTGACCACATGTTGGTTCCTACTTGAGGTACAGCCTGTGTGTGATTTCTCACTGTTAGCTGATCAGAGTCTACTTTCACATAAGTGCCTGAAGGACTTTTTCCAAAGGGATGAAACATAGGCACTGATTTTGTATAAGTACAACTGCTAAGTAAGAGCAAGCATGGGAGACGGTGTCATGGTTCCAGGAAAGGTGCAGACAAAAACCCAGCACAGACTGTGGAAATGGGCACAGGCCCCAACCTTAACTGAAGGACTATTGGCAGCTGATTACTGCTGGGTGAGGGAGACCTGATCTTCTGAAAGGGAGGGACTCTAGATAGGCTGACTAAACCCCATGGGATGAACTTGTAGTAGGGAATGTCTGAAGGCACTAACTTGACTCAATAGGTCTTAACACAAATGACAAAATGCATGAAATCCAGTGGGGTAGGTTATGGGAGAGTGACTGAAGGACTATTGGCAGCTGATTACTGCTGGGTGAGGGAGACCTGATCTTCTGAAAGGGAGGGACTCTAGATAGGCTGACTAAACCCCATGGGATGAACTTGTAGTAGGGAATGTCTGAAGGCACTAACTTGACTCAATAGGTCTTAACACAAATGACAAAATGCATGAAATCCAGTGGGGTAGGTTATGGGAGAGTGCCAGTGCGGAAGGGGGTATAAAAATGATTAAGATGTTCTGTATTGGGGCTGGAGAAATGACTCAGAAGTTTACAGCACTGGCTGTTCTTGCAGAGGACCCATATTCAATTCCCAACACCAACGTGGTGGCTAACAACCATCCATAACTCCAGTTCCAGCTGATCCAACATCCTCTTCCGACCTCCACAGGTATTGCATGACACAGCTGCACTTACACACATGCAGGCAAAACACTCATGCACATAAAAATAAAATAATAAGTAAACTATTTAAAATTTTTTTAAAGATATTCTTTATGAAATACACAAAAATTCAATAAAATATTTACAAAAAAAGATAGCCTTGGGATAGTCTAAATAGGCTCCAGTGAATGAACTCACACTGGGGGGGGCATCAAACTTGACTAGATAAGACATAATATAGAAGATAGAATGCATGAATTCTGGTTGGTGCACATAGAGGAGGAGGTATAAATATGTATCAGTAACAGTTGGAATTTGCAATTATCGCACTATGGTATTACTATTACTATACATTAGAATTTTGAAACTCAGAGAGGAAGTTGTCTTCCTGGCCTCAAGATTGGGAAACTCTAGTTCATGTGCCATTTATATAGCAATCTTTTTCCAGGAAAAATAAGGTCTTACAAGAGAGATTGATTTGCTCAAGATCTTATTGTGGCCTAATGGCCATGATACCCATGCCAAGTTACAGAACTCCTGAGCTATTGTGCTAAGCTACCCTAGGTCACAGATGTTGACATTTGAGGCAGTTGCTCCTTTAAAAAAGAATTTAAAAACTCAGTTACTTCAAAGCCTTTGAGAGGGAACTGACACTGATTCTAACTCTCCAACAGCTATCAAAATACCTGAAAGCAAATCCTGACTCCATCACTCTAGAGTCCAGCATTGGAAGACAAAAGAAAAATGAGGAAGAACCCAACAGAGGGAAGCATTTGGAAGCCCTTGTCAAGAAATTCCAGTGGACCCTCATATGAACATTCGAAAATTGCCCTGTTCTGACTTTTTTCTAGTTCCCTGTCTAGAACTTGTAATGCTAATTACTCTTGCCTTTACTTCTTTACATCTCCTAGTCACAATTCAAGGACTTTCTTTTCCACTGAGAAGTAAGAGTTATGCAATTTGGGAGTCTTTTAGATAGACCCACTGAAGGGGTACTCCAGTTGCCTCACCCTGTGTCCCTGTTCAGATTGGAAGAAGCCAGAGCAGTCTGCTCCCTGATTCCCTATTGGCAATTTGGGTAACCTCTTCAGAGGATGGTGTGATAAGAATAGGAGGTAGGAATTGGCTAGGCAGTTAGGGTAAAAAGACCCCAAGAAAAGTAGCCAGTTTCTTGGCTAAAAGTCAAAATGTCCTTGGGCCTCTTAGCAACATACTCTGTTCCAACGGCCAAAAATGTCAAAAGTATTTGGGAGCTTGTATCTAACCCTTAAAAGATTTTAGTACTACTTCTTCAGAGGGGGGAATGTTAGAGTACCCAAAAGCCCCATAAAAGTAAATAAATGAAAAAAAGAAAAAAAGTGATGGGGAGATATGGGAGGTATTGGAAGGGAGGGCATGGGCATGGATTTGATCAAAACACCTTATATGCATATATGAAATTCTCAATAAAGTTATTGTAAAAGTTAAAAAAAAAAACCCTGAGTTTAATCTCCATTGTCACCAGGTCAAGAAAAACATCTGGAAAACACCCTCCAGTACAACAAGCACAGCGCAGCAAGATATGGGTGATTCCACCTGTACCTGCTCTATTGATGAAGAGCAAGTCAAAGTCCAGACTCACTCCATAAAGGAGAAAGTTTTTGTTACAGAAATCACAATAACTAAACAGAATGCAGATTTCTTTTTGTGATTTCTTTTCTCCCCTACACGTGAAATTTCTCATGAAGCAACACCTGCCTGTGAATGTTGACAAAGAGGACTGAAAGTCATGTTGATTTATTGTGTTTCTATGAAGTACAGAGTTAATGGATGCTCTTCTTCCTATCAGTCTTAAGGGTATTTTATTAATACAAAATAATCAAACACAATCATCTTGAGATAGTTTCTCAAACAAATTAACAAACCTAATTAAAATGTCAGCCAAAAGAATACAAAGCAGAAATCACTGCCTGGAATTTGGGTAGCTGTCATTCTATCCTGGTGTACACATGACAAGGGAATTGGCCCCACTGGCCTTTGACTTCTCCATGTGTAAAACTAAGAGTACAAATGCCCCTTGCATCTCTGTCTTCCCACAATTTCTAAATTGAGAACCGGTATTACCCCAGGTAGATTGACCACTACAGGGAATGGACTCACACCCAAGAATATTTAGGGAACACAAGCAGGACACCTTAGGCTTTAAAAAAATATAGAAGACCGGAAGTGGCGGGTAAGGAGGTGGGAGTAGATCTAAGATGGGAGAAGGGAGAATTGAATATGATCAAAGTAGACCGTATGAAATTCTCAAACAATCATGAAACATATTTTTATAAAAGAACCTATGCAAAATAGATGAAGTTATAGTAAGGCACAAGAGCAAGTGTCACTGTGGAACTGGGGACTCAAGGCTCTCAGGAGAGTGCATAACTATAAGAAGCACGTGGACTAGAAGTCCTAGCCTCATCCCCAAGCTGTTTCTCTGTAGCTCTTCATCTACATACATATCTCAAATCTAACATTTCTCATGAAAAGTAAACACATTTACACCTCCATTAAGATTTTCAGAAAAAGTAGCTTAAAACACACATATTTATCAACTAAAAGTACATAGTATAATATGTATCATTTTAGAGAGAAAATATGAGTAACTTAGTGTCATGAAGGGGAAAATTTTATTTATATATATAGAAAGACAGAGACACAGAGATAGAGAGTCAGAGACAGATGATAAATGATAGAAGATAGATAGATAGATAGATAGATAGATAGATAGATAGATAGATAGATAGATAAATAGATAGATAGATAGATAGATGGTAGATAAAACATAGATGATGATAGGTGACAGATAGAAGATAGACCAATGATGATAGATGATAGATAGATAGATAGATAGATAGATAGATAGATAG
>NW_008348568.1:5423016-5454892 GCF_000622305.1 Nannospalax galili
AAAGAGAGAAAATATTCCTAGTGTAATTATTGGTCGGGATGATATGTGTTAAATAAATCAAAGTGGCTATATCTATGGAATTTAGAAGTTTAAAAAAGCAGGTTACAACTCACTCACAGGTAGTTTTAATGTTAGATTTTAATTTGTCATAAAGTAGTTAACTTTTGTGAAAATATAGTTCTATACATTTAAAAATATTTTATAGATTCCTATCATCACCACCACAATCTACATGATAGTTTTGCAATAAGCAGTCGACCTTTTGCAAAGTGGTTATACACTTACAGATATCTTAAATGAATGTACACATGGAAGAGACATGGTTTTTCACCTAGTTCCTTCCTGTCCTTTCCCCACAGCCCTATACTCTTCCATATCTTCCCCACTATATTACCCACTCAAACTCAGAGAATCCCATGTTAGAATGTAGCTCTCTTACATTTAGATATTTATTTCCTCTGCCTGAAATGACCAAATACCATGGAAAGGTCAGTATGTCTTAACGATGTTCATTCAGAAACTCGGGTCTTCCTCAACATTCCAATCAAGCAAAATTTATTTTCGTTGCTTCCCAATCATGTACCACCCATCAAATTCTGACTAACAGCCAGGCAGACACAAAGAATTTTGGGTGCTCTGGATTGAACCTACAGGCTCACTCATATTAGGAAAACTATCACTGAGCCACATGCCCAGATCTTAAGGAAGAATTTGAAGTTCTACTTTCTTTCTGTAGTCATTTATTTATTCACTCAGTCAAATATTTAACAAATATTTATTGAGTCATTACTCTGCTCCAGAAGTTACCTAGTTTATGAGAATGGAGCCTATCCCAATATCTGGCACAAGATAAGGAATCAAGAAATGCAGAGGCCTAAAGAATCAGGAAAAGGATGGTGTGTTATGAAATAAAACTCATTTCTATCAATCACTTCTTCATTCATCTCTTAGTTAATTGATATCTTAGCTCAGGGGCAACTCTATTATTCTAAAGTTCTTCTTGGAGAGAAGGAACTGTTTCATAGAGTGTGTGGTACATTATATGTATATGTATGGGCACATGTGGCAGCCAGAGATGAGTGTCAGGTGTCCTGCTCTATCACTCTCCACCTTGCTCCTTTGAGACAGGATATCTCATGGAACCTGGAGCTAGACTGGTGTCCAGCAAGCCCCAGCAATACTCCTGCCTCTGCCTCCCATAGTACTGGGGTATAGGTATTGGTGGTCATGCCCAACTTTTCTATACGAGTGTTAGGACTATGAATTCATATCTTCATGTCTGCCCATCAAGAATTCTTACCCACTGAGCCACCTCTAGCCCATGTTTCAAAGATATCTGTTTGTAGTATTCCAGCTAGTGAATTCATGGATACTAAGTAAATACTTATTGGCATGAATTGACTTTTTTAGTGGAAACTGTATTTTGCAGGAATAGATACTTGCTTAGCCATGTTCATTCTCCTCTATCCCCAATAGTCACAAAATGGAAACAGCCTCAAAGTCATTCAGCTGATGAAAGACTGATGAAAATATGGTACATACACAATAGAATTCTATTCAGCTGCAAAGAAAACATGAAATCATGAAATTGTAGATAAATGATGGAACTAGAAACAATCATAGACCCAGAATGATAAAGGTGGCATGCTCTCTTTTGTTTGTGAATCCTAGTTCCAAGTCCTGACATTTGAGTATATAACCTGAAGTAACTGCAGATGTCAAAAAATAGCAAGAGATTGTCGGGGAAGAGGAGCAAGCAGGGCTGTAGGGAGGGAGATAGTGGGGCACAGGTGCTATAAAGGGGGAAATGGGCAAAATGAGGGCATTAGACAGGGAAGAGGAAGGAAGGATACTACAGGGGGAGATGAGGGAAAGGGAGGTAACAGCAAGGAAGCTTGCAAAGGTCATAGGGAAGCATGTTATTTTTTATGCATACTTAAAATACAAAATATGTGTGTATATATATGTATATATAAAGTAATTCTGTCACAGGGATGATAATATTTGCCTTCCAATGTCCAAAGACAATCTTATAAATCCCCAGTTCCAGGATACATGGGAAACCTCCCTTTGCATTGTTGACCAGGGGAGTCTAAGAGATTCCCAATGTAGGCTAATGCCATTGCCTTTGTTTGCTTTCCAGAACTTGAAGGTAAAACCTTACTGCTGAAGACAACACAAATATCAGTAACACGGCTTGGAGGAATCAATCTGGAGAAGACCTAGAAGCTTCCTGCCTCAGGACGAGCTCTCATAGTAATGGAAGTAGCTAAGAAACCTATCAAAGCAGAAAAGTAATCAGTTTTCCTAAACGATAGTCTATGAACCACAACAATGATCAGCATGGCAAGATATCTCTAATGATACAATAATGGACATTTATTTGGGCGGTAACCAACAGCTATCTAATTATACTTAAAACCCACTCAATAGATGGGAATTTGTGTCTGGTATTGTAAACAAAGCCAAATAGCCATGGCTAGAAAGGTCATCGACCTCGGAGAACAACATGCCACTGCCATTTTTCTAAACCACTATAATTTCTAACTGCGTTCCAAGTACTTGTCCTTATGCCCACACATAAGTGTAGCTCTCACCCCTCATCAAGGAAACTTTTCTTTGTAAAAGATGGCGAGTACTACTATGTGTGATAATTTTTAAAAGATGTCATGATTTTGAGATGGAGTCGGGAAAGTGGGAGGGGGTAGAAAATAGAGAGAGAAGGGTAGGAAATTATGTAAATATAGTACTCATGTATGAAATTCTCAAAAAACAAAAAAAATTTATTGAACAATAAACTTTTTGCTTCTACATGGGAAGATTTAGTCCAACAAAATCTCTCCTCACCTTAATTAAATTTCTTAACATAATCTTAACATTTCATATTTTATAAAGTAAAAATATCTTCTCCTGGGAAGCTCGTTTTCTTTGGGCTTTTCATGAATAATTGACTATACTTTGCAAAAGCAGTTTGTAATCCCTTTGAATGTGCATAGATAATAACGCATTTTGATAATTTAGGCACATCATTCACTAGCTGGTCATTTCAATAATATCTACTAAGCCTGTTGGTTGACTAATGTTCTACTTATTCATTAAATACTTATTAAGGACGTACATCACACCAGGTGCTGGAACTTCAGAGATGAATCACACATTGTCCTGAACATTCTGAGTAAGAACAGGACACTATGTCATCTAGTCCAGGAAGGAAGGGGACAAATGGTTGCTAAAGCCTGCATTCCACATAGATCTGATGATTCCCACTTACCTCTTTACCTTTGGCTGGTTATACTTTTGTTTCAAGATCATCAAATGTGAATCTCTGAGGAGTTCACGTCCAATTAATAGTGAAGGATGGTGGATTTAGCCCAGTCTCCACATTTCTCAGATACCATTTGATTCCAGAGTAAGACATACTCTTCGGAAGAACCCCTAGAATGACACTTACATAAATGAGAATAAAATGAAATTTTATACTACAAGTGCCAGAAACTCAGACTATTAGACATTTTCTCTACTTCTTATTTCACAAACATATATTCATATACAATGTGCATAACAACTACCACCACAACACATTGTAAACTTATGATCATGTTCCACCTGGAGCTCACAGTCTAAAGTGGAAATCATTGAAGAACGCCATGTGAAAAATGCAATGAGTTCATTTGGAGGAAGGAGTATTGGGTGACATCTTAGGGGAAAAGCACTTTTAAAGAGTCCTAGAGGATTATGCAGTGCTTGCCAGACATAAGGAAATAAAGGTATTTAAATGAGGAACACAAAGAGTTCAAATACCATGGCATTTTAAGGGAACTAATTATTTTATGACGATACATAGGATGGTAGACTCTATCATGGGCAAAATACAATAATATTTTACCACTGATACACTTCAAGGATGTTTGGCCTCAGTTCAATAAATATGTGTTAAATGAGAGTAAAAGATATTAACAATAAGCAGTGACACAATGACAGAGAATGACTAGACATAGATAGCAGATAGAGGAAGAGTTTACAAGGAAGGCTGGTGGCAAGGGGATCATGGGGACTTAGACACGAATGTTCAGGAAGACTTTGAGCACATTCATTTCCCTATTACTTTCACACAACTTCCTATGTGATGCCCAGCTGTATGTCTTACTTATACTAAGAACTTAGTAATTATTTGTTGAATGCAAAGTAAAACTTTTCCTCTCTAAATGTGATGGGCATTTCAATTCTACTCAGTGAGGGGAGAGATAAAAGTGAGGGGAAGACGTGTTCCATTTGTGAAGAGAACGTGTTTGTTCAGCATTGCCAGCATTAGTGCCAGAAGATCTATCTACCAAGATCCAAGATGGGTCACAGGGTTCTGGACCTGGTATTATTTGACTAACCAGAAACAGTTATAAACAGTAATTAAATACATCAGTCCTTGAAATCAGACATAATGTAAGTATCCACAAAATAAAAAACAGTAGATTGGACAAAGTAAAGTTATGCTAAGGATGTGGCACCTGGTAGAGAAATTTTCTAACACTCATGAACACCTGGGTTTAATAAGCAGTATTAAATTAAAAAGAAGCCCACAATTTTTACTAAGTGTGGTAGTACATGCCTACAATCCCAAAACTCCGGAGGATAAAGCAGAAAGATTATGCATTCAGAACCAGTGTATCTCCAATAAACTAAAAAGTAGGACTGCTTTTTCTTCATATTTTGCATTCAGAGTGGTTTACAGGATTATATCTATGAACACAAAGCTGACCAAAAGCTGCATTGTTAAAGAAATGTACTGAGTCTCTTTTGAGTATCCTGGGTAATGTGTGGAGCGAATTGTTGACAAGCATATAAAAGAACAACCCCTGCATTGCATTTCTTTCCTAGACTGACCAGTTGACCCACTAGAAACCAACTTGTAGGCACTGTTCTCAGCTAGAGACGCCATGGGTTGTGATGCTGACTCCAGATAGGTACTCACCCACAATGCAATCCACATAGCATCATGAAACCTGGCCTCAAGTAGGTACCTCCAGAATCATAATCCTGCCTGGAAACCACCTCACCCACAATGCAATCCACATAGCATCATGAAACCTGGCCTCAAGTAGGTACCACCAGAATCATAATCCTGCTTGCCAACCACCCTGCTCACAGCGTTCCCCAGGAACAGGTGACATCCTGAGAAATCCATCTCTAGCTGGGGACACCCAGAGTCAGTTCACTCACCTGCCAGAAACCATGTCAATCATGCCCTTCAAGGACCATGTGGCAACATGCAATCCAAGCACTAGCTAGGGACCCAGAGACAGTACACCCACCAGTTAAACCACCCCACCCACTGTATTGCCCAGGGACCACATGGCATTCTGCAACCTTAACCATAGGTAGGGACCCTCCCAGCCTGTTCTCCACTCTACCCACCTCCACCTAAAGTCATTGTAGCATCCTATTCCCCATTCCTTCTACTACCCAACGACCACCTGTAGAACACAGAGTTTTAAAGACTGGCATTAAGAATCTTCTAACCCTACAGATTTGTTCATAGTCTCACAAGTGCACCTACCCTACTCTATACTGGTAACACTCTAACACACCACTCACATATCAGCACAGAGTTTCTCCAAGACTGAACCCCAAGCACCATTCAGCTGGTCCACAATCTGATAAATCGGGCTAGTAACAGAGATCCAAAAACCCACTCAAAAAAGGTAAAACCAGATATCCATACCAAGAAACAACCAACATAACTGCAGATGCCTAGGTACCATCATAAAAACATAAACATAATCAAGACAGTAATCATGTCTCCTCCAGAAATTAGGAACCCCATTTCGATGTGCCCTGAGAAAAGCAACTGAATTGAGGCATAATAATTTCAAAATAGCAATTGTAAACATATTCATAGAAACTGGCTATACATAAATTCCACAATGAAAACTGTAAACACAATTGAATGAAATAAGGAAAACAATTAAAGATATGAAAATAAAATTTAATAAATAGAATCTCTGAACAAAAATGAAATTGAAATAAAACTTGAAATTATAAACTTGGTCAGTAAAAAAAAAAAAAAAACTCAGAGGAAAACCTCACCAATAGAATAGCTTGAGTGGAAGAGAGAATACCACAGCTTAAAGACAAGGAGACAAGGTTGAGAAATTGGATGACTCAGAGAAAGAAAAATTTTAAATCTAAAAAAACAAAAAACAACCAAACAAACAACAACAAAACAGGAAAGCAACGTGCAGGAAATCTGGGTAACTATAGAAAGACCAAACTAATAAAGCATGGGCATAGAAAGTGCAGAAAATATTTTCAACCAAATCATAGAAGAAAATTTCCCAAATCCTAGGGATGCCATGGAGGTGAAAAGCACTTATAGAACACCAAATTGACAGGACCAAAAAAGAAACCCCTCGTGCCACATAATAATGAAAACACTAAATAAGCAGAACAAAGAAAAGATACTGAAAGTTGCAAGAGGGCACTCAAGTCACTTATAAAGAAAAACCCATCAAAATATCTTCTGATTTTTCAAGGGAGATTTTTAAAGCCAGGAGAACCAGACTGGTGTTGTTCTTGGTCTTAAAGACCACACAGGCTATTATACCCAGGAAACTTATCAGCCATAATCAGTAACTGAAGGAGAAAGAAAAAATTTCCATGATAAAAACTTGTTTAAGGAATTTATGACTACCAAGCCAGCTCTACAGAAAATACCAGAGGGAATATATTGGAAAGGACAGGGAATAATTAAACAAATCAAAAACAGTTAAAAGAGGACAAACTCCAACACTACAAAAAATAGAAGAAATTGATATATATTATTCAATAGTTCTCAATATTAATGATCTCAATTTCCCAATTAAGAGATATAGACTAACAGATTAGATTAGATAACAGGATATGTCTTTTTACATATTTCACCATCAACAGTAGATACAACCTATTATACTTCAGAGCTAGAGTAATAAAAACAGCATGGTATTGGCACAAAAATAGACACATTAATCAATGGAATAGAATTGAGAACTCTTATTAAGGTTCACACACTACAACTACCTAGTTTTTGTCAAAGGGGCCAAAAATACACATAGGAAATTATTAAATCCACAGGTAAATGAATAGAACTGAAAACAACCATCCTGTGTGAGATAACACAGACCCGGAAAGACAAATATCACCTGTTGTGTCTCATGTGGAGATGTTAACATTGACTCTTTAGATGTTTGTTTCCATTGGAAAATCCATAGAGGTCAGAAAACTCATAACAGGCCATGGGGATAGGCTTCATGGAAGGGAGATAGAATAAAGTGATATAAAGGGGAGATGGGAAAGAGGAACGATGTGTGGGCTGGGCTATGAGGGTAAAGGAAGGAGGATGGGGAGGGACAGCTAACACTAAACGAGTTTTGAGAAAAACTGTTTGGAAGTCTACTACTGTAGAAGTTTCTAAAATGCATCCATAGTTATACATAAAATCAGTTGAAATGAACTTACCCAATAACAGGGGGACAATGTCTGTACTGGACACCATAGGCCAGCGAATCAAAAGTCCCCAGGAATGGGTTACTTTTATTAAACTTGTTGGCCAGAGTTGATATCCTAGATAGAGAGAGCTTCAGTTGGGGAATTTCCTCCATTGGACTGGCCTGTGGCCATGTCTGTGGAGGTATTTTCTTGATTGTTGAGTGATGTGGGAAGGCCCAGCCCACTATGGGCAGTGACACCCCTGGGCAGGTTGTTCTGTATTGTATAAGAGAGCAGGTTGAGTGTGGGCCAAGGGAGAAAGCCAGTAAGCAGTGTTCCTTCATGGCCTGTGCTTCAGCTCCTGCCTCCAGGTTCCTGCCCTGAGTTCCTACCTTGGGCTACCTAAGTAATGAACAGTGACCTGGGAGATGTAAGATAAAATAAACTCTTTCCTTCCCAAGTTATCATTGGTCAGAGTGTTTTGTCACAGCAATGGAGAAACAAACTAGAACAGAAATTGGTACCAGAAGTGGGGTATTGCTGTGACAGAGCTAACCTTGGTGTTTGGGGGAGGATTGTGGAAGTGTTTGAAACTTTGGGCTGGAAAAGTCATTGTACACTTAGAGTTTGTTGCTGTGGAGCTTGGAACAGTTATGCTTAAAGAGTCATGGATAATGGAGGCCTGGCTTGTGAAACTTCAAAGTCTGTGACACTATCAGATCAGCTGGGGCTGAAGAATCAGCTGTGATTAAGAAGAGACCAAAACCACTAAAATAAAACCTTTGCTTTACTGGGACAATTGATGCTGGTTAGTTGGCAATGAAAAATCAGCTGTAACAAGAAACCAGCATCATCAAAGTGAAATCTGGGAAGTATTGGGTCAGCACATAGAAGCTGTGGTCCAGAGGGTCCCAAGCCTCCATCTCAAGCTGGAAACAGGAGTTGGTAGTTTTTAAGAGTCTCCTGTATGGTTTTGTTGTTGAAAGCATGAAGGGGTCAGAGAGAGCAACTGAGGCATGGTGCCCTGAGAGGCCAGGAAAAGGCATTGGTGAAAGTGCAGCCTCAGTTGCAGTGAAGACCCCAGGATTTGAAGGGTCATGGAGATAATCTGAGACTTTGCACCCCAAGAGGCCAGAAGACATTGGTGAAGGCATAGCCTCTGTTTCAGTGGAGACTCCAGCTTTTTGGAGATGCCAGGACCACCAAGGGCAACAGCAGGTGTGGAATGGAGCAGGTCTGGGCCTGCGAGATGAACTGTGTGCTGTGGATGGCATAGTCAGGAAAAGTGGAGCTGCCAAAACCCTTTGGAGTCTAGATGATCATGAGTGAATACCAGACGTCCAGCCTTGAGCTACTTGGCTGGACTTAGGTTTTGCTTAGGTGTGCTCAAATCTTTTCTTTTGAAATAAGACAGTACTTGTTTTGAATTTTACAGAAGCCCACAGTTAAGAGATTTTAAAAGATACCTGTGTTTGGATTTTTAAGGACTGTGGGATTTTTATGGTTGTACTGTCTCATGTTGCAATACTCTTAACATCATATCTTGGGGACAAGAAATGGAATTTTAAAAGATACCTGTGTTTGGATTTTTAAGGACTGTGGGATTTTTATGGTTGGAACTCAGGGCAGGAACCTGGAGGCAGGAGCTGGAGCACAGGCCATGAAGGAACGCTGCTTACTGGCTTTCTCCCTTGACCCACACTCAACATGCTCTCTTATACAATACAGAACAACCTGCCCAGGGGTGTATTGTCTCATGTTGCAATACTCTTAACATCATATCTTGGGGACAAGAAATGGAAAGGTTGTGGTTTAATAGTGATGTGTTCGTGTGTCAAGTTGAAAATGGGTTAATTGTGCTGGATACCTTTAGTTGTTAACTTGACAAACCAAGTGAAGGGAACTTCAATTGTGGCCATGTCTGTGGGGTATTTTATTGATTGCTGAGTGATGTGGGAGGGCCCAGCCCACTGTGGGTGGTGCCACCCATGGTCAGATTGCTCTTGTGTTCTATAAGAAAACAGGCTGAGCATGGACCAGAAGAGAAAACCAATAAGGAGCATTACTTAATGGTTTGTGCTCCAGATCCCGCCTCCAGGTTCCTGCCCTGAGTTCCTACCTTGGGCTCCCTGATGAACTGTGACTAGGGAGATGTAAGATAAAGTAAACCTTTTCCTCCCCAAATTGGTATTGGTCAGAGTGTTTTGTCACAGGAATGGAAAAAAACAAACTAGAACATGTATCTCCAAACATTACTGGCTGTTGCCATTGTTCTTGGTTACCCTCCAGAACTTGACAGTAAGATCCTATTGCTGAAGACACTATGTGTTTGAGTTATTGAACATGAAGAAATCAAACTGGTTCTGATCTAGAAGCTTCACCCATGCTGGCTAGCTTCCATAGTGTGGAAGGCAGCAGGTGTGCTACTGATAGAGAAAAGAAATCATCTTTCTTACCCCATAACAAAGCCTGTGAGCTAAAATAGACAATGTCCTGGCAAAATTTGCCCACTGGTGCAACAGCGTCATGAATGTTATCAGAGTAAACACATACTTTCTAACTGGTTTAAGACCCATTCCACAAAATGGAACCCATACCTGACCCAAATACTAGTAATAAGAACTTGTGGCTGAGTAGGTTACAGGCCTGGGGGAGGTACTATTGCTATTATACTGCTAAATGGGCATAGCAACCAAATGACATCTAATGACTTGCCATTTTATCCATAGATTAGTTCATCTCTTGACCATCATCAGAGAAGCTTCTTTTTGCAGTACACAGTTATTAACACAGAGACCCATAACTTCAGAGAATAAGAGACTGCCAAGTGTTCAGCCATAAAGGAGGCATCTATGTCATATTCTTCTCCCCAAAACTCAGGAAGTTTGTGAAAAGGGGTCAGAAAAACTAAGTGCCAGGTGTGGTGGATGAATACAAAGAAACAGTATTTTTCAGACAGTACAGGGCAGTTGTACTTATGAGTCCAAAGAAGTTGTAACAGCATGAACAAGAACTGCACAAAATCAAGTCAGACAAAAATCACAGCATGGAGCAGAGGTAGGCATATAGCCCCAAGCCTAGCTGAGGAGTTTTTGGTAACTAATAGAATGTGGGAGAGGAAGAATTAGTTTTCTGTAAGGATATGACCTCTAAGAGCATTT
This sequence comes from Nannospalax galili, assembly GCF_000622305.1. Taxonomy (NCBI): domain Eukaryota; kingdom Metazoa; phylum Chordata; class Mammalia; order Rodentia; family Spalacidae; genus Nannospalax; species Nannospalax galili. The sequence goes on from NW_008348568.1 coordinate 5,433,636, forward strand.
GGGAAACACTTAATTGGACTTGATAGGCTTTAAAAAAAAGAGGGCCCCAGGTAGAGCGATTGAGGTAAAATAAATGAAAGGAGGTATCTTGGGCCTGTGGAAAAGTTTATATGATTACATTGTAACACAAGGTGTGTGATATTACTGAAAAAATGCTCTAGAATCAGTTGATATGCCTATAAAATTACAAAAATTTTGCTCTGTGAATCACAGTTTGTTTCCTCTATGAAATGGCAATATTTTCCATTATAAATTGTGAGCTCATACAATGTTCAGTTCTAGAGACTCTGAAAGCTGGTGCTTCATGTCATCTACTTCTTTGAACTCCTGTCTGAATTAAATAAACCTTGGTAGCAATTACAAAAGGCTGCTCACTTGGTGAAAGCCTTTCTGAAGCCCTTCAGTGTTCCTGTGTCTGCATCTCCTTCCATCTTGAGCAACAGCTGAGCTTTCTGGGTCTTGAATTAATTAGCACACCCCTTGTTCATGGTCAGTCACAGTTCCTCAGAACAACATTGCCTCCTCACCTTGCATTTAACCTTGCATTTGGTTACCTGACCTTATATTTGACCATGGCTCCTTCCATCTTGAGCAACAGCTGAGCTTTCTGGGTCTTGAATTTATTAGCACACCCCTTGTTCATGGTCAGTCACAGTTCCTCAGAGCAACATTGCCTTCTCACCTTGCATTTAACCTTGCATTTGGTTACCTGACCTTATATTTGACCATGCATTGAGGTTAAAGTCAATAATACCTTTATATAAACAATAATAAAAACAAATATTCCAAAGGTTTAACTGTGTTTGCCAGACTCTGGGAGCTTTTATAAACCCTTGCTTAACTCATTCAATTAATAAAGTGGTCCTGGGAAGTAGAACTACATCGTTGTTTCAGAAAAGACTGTAAGCCAAATATGGGGAACAATGTTGTACAATGCTGCCTTCTGGGTGTCGTATAACCACTGCAGCCATGAATACAGCAGCAGTGGATACCTGGGCAACATCTGAATTCTTTCTCTTTGAAATAGGGTCTCCCTGTAACCCTGCCTGGCCTGGAACTCACGATGTAGACCAGGGTGACCTTGATCTTCCAAAGATCCACCTTCCTCTGCCTCCTGACTATTGGAACTAAAGATCTGTCCCACCAGACCTGGCTAAGGTCTGAATTTTTAAAAATACATACACTTAAGTCATTACATTATATATAGATACACACATATATATATACATATATATGCATGTATGTATATGTAGCAACAATAATCAAAGAAAAGGACAAAAATCGAGAGGAGTGGGGGCACATGGGAGGAGCTGGTAGGAGGCTGGGGGGTGGCAATAACACAAAGACAATAATTGTGTATGAAACTCTATAATTTTATTAATAAAAAATAGACTTGATAGCAGGAGAGGCTAGTTAGGAGGAAGGAGCTCAGCTAGAGTACGTGGTGAGAGAGGGTAACAGGGGAAGAATGTGAAAACAGTGTGTTATATACATGTATGAAGCTGACAGAGATAAAGTCATTTTTGAAAGGAGCGGAGTCAATGTTTAACTTACTAAGACAATCCCTTCAGGAGCAGCAGAGACAAGATTTAAACCAGGGCGACTGGCTGAAGTATCTGTTCCCTAAACCACCCAAGTATGTCACCCCACACAGTGAAAACAAAATCCCTTTCATGTACATTGCCTCCCTGGCCTCACAACAACCCTGAGAGTGCTCTGGTGTTCTGTCTTGGGACTCAGCTTGATTTGCCATCCCCGAGTCTCAGCTGCAGCCAGGCTTTCAGCACACAGCATTTAATGTTTCTGCTTTGAAGCTGCAGACTAAACTTTCTGGGTGATTCACTTTCTAGAACTGTGTAATTCAAGGCCATCCCAGACTCAGTAGACTCTGCTGCCATCCGTGTGGATGACAACCTGGAGTTTTAATCAAGTTTCCTCTGGCTACTGGTAAAATAAAATCTATATGATTTATTTTAAGCAGAAAGGGGGAAGGTGAAATTTATACTTTGAAAAAAGACAAGTATATTCTCTGGCATCCAAAGGAAATACAGGTAGAGGAGGTTAAAACCCAGAAACACAAAGCAGTGAAAAACAAAACAAGGCTTTGAGCTCCAAATTCATATTCTCCTCTCCCTCCCCCTCCCCCTCCCCCTCCATCTCTCTCCTCTAACCTAAATGGATTTTGTTTCAATGCTTTACTCTTTCTTTCTTTCCTCAAACTATTTTTCCTGACATATCCTATTTATCCTACACACATAAAGTTAACAAGATGCTTGTCTGCAACCAACAGAATTGAACTATCTTTGAATCTCAAGGTTGAAATCTGATTATGGGAAATGTGATTGACACTTCTAGGGATCAAGTGGGACTCTAGATTCCATAAACCCCATGTGGAGGCAGTACTGGGGGACCACATAGTAAACTATGACCATCAGTGCCCACCCTAGCAGGAAAATGGTAGTGATTCAGAAAAATGGGACTTGGCTTATTTCTTGAGCATAGACCCTAGGAAAGAGTCCCATACACAAGATTTTATGTGGCTAAATCTTGCATTCATGGCTTTGTCATTCTTCAGTGACATCCTACATTTTGCCCGTAAGTTCTGGAATTCTTGCAAATAGCCCCTTATCATAGTAGTGAGGAATCTTCTCCAACATAACTATATCATCAGAGTACAGCTTAGTCTGATTATAGCTTACTAAGGGCAGAGTAACCTAACATACATTGTGAAAGATGAAGAAATGGCAGATCCATGAGTTGCATGTTTCGTGATATCAGGATGAAATACTTTAAAATGCTCTCCATCTTAAAAGTTAATATTTCATTCAAATGTACATTAACTTATCAAATGAAATATTTGTTACTTTTAGAACAGAAATTACTCTGAAGATTATGGCTTCAGGTCAGAACCCATTTTGCTCAGCAAACTTCCTCCAATTATAGAAATATTTTTTAACATAAGAGGGGAATGTTTCTGCTGCTCAAAGCCGGTGGCTCTTTTCCAGGTAATTTTTTAAAGTATTAGTTATATTTGGAAAACACATATTTAAATACAATTAACTTTTTTCCATAAGACATTATTAAGATGATGCTATAAACCTTGTAAGACACTAAGCTTGAAGAACAGTCTGTGAATTAATGCAAAACTTGCATTTCCGCCCATCTCTCCAGTGATGGGATGATGGACTTAACTGATCTAAGTATCATTTACACCAACTTCTCTCTTCTGTACCCTGACAAATCTGGTAGTAGTCTAATCACTCTGGGCTTCAATTCCTCATTTTATATAAGAATAATTATGCATATCTCTTAAGATTATTGTGTAAGGCAATGGGTTAAAAAATATTTGTTCTTTACTCTTTTCTCCAATTATATCTTTTCCTGGAACAGATCCCATTCTATCATACACCATGAGAGGAGTTGATGTCTCACCAACCTGAGATTTACACATACTAATAGTTTTTGTAATCCAGGTATCTAGCATGTACCAGTTAACACTGAGGACAAGATGGTGCAACTAAATTCTCCATTTCTTATTCTACCTACCTAGATTTCTGGCAGGATATTGTGTACATATTTATATGTGATCAAACACAAGACAGTGTGTTATAATGAAAAAGAGATTAAAATGTGAAGTTACTAGAGATTTTGATAGCTTAAACGGAATTTGCTGAGTGATAAAAGCAAACTAATTTGGGTAAATAAACAAAATTCACCCCAAATGAAGTCCAGAAGCAAAGATCTGCCTCAACGTGGATTTAGTGAGGAATCAAGTCTTCAAAATTCTGAATCTGGGGCCATTTATAGACTCTTCTTTCCAATACTCTGCCCTGGGCTTTTCCAGTGAATAATGGCACCAGATGTGGAAAGACAGGGACCCTTTCACAAGGACTAGAGCAAATTGTGAAAGCTTAATAAGAGCAGGAACGCGAGCCATGAGACAGATTCATGAACCAAGCTGTCTGCCTAAGGCATTTAAATTTCTGTTGTCTAGAGCACAGATGGGTCTTCGTTTCATATCTCTCTTGTTAACCAATGACTCCAAGGTAATGTTGCAATACTGAGCCAGTGAAAACCATGCAGCCTTATCAGACGTCACTGACTGTAAGAAAAAGCATGCCTCCTATGTGTGGAGCACCTGCTTTGTGACAGGTATTATGACGCCATTGTGATGGAAATATTCTTATTTCACAGATGAACAGACTGACGTTAAGAGAGAATAATTGTTATACTCAGTGTCAGAGAGCTTATCACTCACATAGGGGTACAATTAAAGCCCATGCCTTTTGATAGTAATAGCAAATGTAAACCTTTATTTATAGTAATATACAATTTATTGTGGTTAAGGTACTATGTCAAGTCACATCATTTTCAGTCATATATACAATCATTGGTCTGATGAGGTGCGTCATCCTAAAATTCATGACTTACTTTCACTTGGAATACCTGAGAATATTTGCAACCAGGCCATCCATCTTTCAGACTGCTGTGGGAAGTCCCAAGGATAGATAAAACAAGCTACAGTCTTTGAGCTGAGCTAAAAATAAGAGTCAAGCTCTTGGATGAACTTGATCTCCCACTGTTATTTCATTAATGGAAAACACTATGTTACCCTTTGTCTGACCTCCCTTGCACAGGAAGAAACCATTTCTCTTCAAGACTCCCAAGTGTAAAAGACAGCTAATGACATTATATGGCCCAAGCCCCTGCATCAAGGAAATACGGTACCTACTCTTCAGGGAAGATGATTTAATCATTTTCAATGAATGCACTTCACTCTCAAACACTTGGCCATAATCCAAGAGAAAAGAGGGAGACATCGAAAGGTCTTAAACTGGTATAGGGCAGGATTTTATTCTAGATACATCAGTGTGAGATAAAATAGATGATGAACCTCTGTGCCCATATTTGTAGAGACTTTGTAGCATTTTAACTAAATTGATTATAAGGATATGAACTAGAGCTTTATTTTGGAAGGAGAAATAAAAGTAAAGGACACATTTTACATGTAAATGTTATTTAATTTATAATAGTCTAGATGAATAAATCAGTAATATAATAGTAAACATAATCAAAGTGAATATTTATTGTGTCCATGTCCAGGCTATAACGCAATACTTTGCAAACATGGTTGCATTTATGCTCTCAACCGAACCAAGGCAAATTGTATTAATTCCTTACATTATACAAGAAGAAGCAGAACTAGAGAAGGCTTGTCTTCCCATGATCTCACAGATTCCTGACAAAATCAAGATTTCACCCCATATCTGTTTGACTATGGTGCAGAAGAGAGTCAATATGTGGTGAGAACCTAATACAGGAAAGGAAGAGGCTGGTTTTGAAGGAAAGTATTGAGCGCAGTTGCCTGATGTGAGGATTTCCATAGAAAACATCATCAAAAATGATGGAAATGTCTGAGTGTGAAGTCACAGTGGGTGAAGAGGCTTATAAGAGGAAAGCAGAGTGTGGATGAAGGAAGCAGTGTCCAGTGAGCAGAGGGCTGGGATGGAAGCCTAAAGAAAACCTAGGTTCAAAAGCCAGACCATCAAGGAGGCAATGTTTTAAAAATGAGAGAGAAAAGGAACACGGAGAGTGTAATCACACTAGCAATATTTCTTGAGCACTGCAGATTGAACGATTCTTCCAAACGCTTTTCTTGAATAATAAAAGTCCCATAGCAAGTTCGGAGATGGATACTACCATTAAAAGGAAAGACTACCAACTTAGTTACTGTCGAATAAGAAGGTGCAACAGAGGCACGTGGTACCTGAACCATAGCAGTTGAGGCCATATTCGGTTTACTGTTTTTCACAATCTTTTTTGATTATTTTTATTGAGTTTTTACAAATTTCATACAATATATTTTCATCATATTTAGAACCCCTCTACTGTCTACAGTCCTTAGTACCCCCGACCCAATTTCATGTACACACACATAGTGTATGTGTGAAGGTCTGTAAAGTTTGTGTCTGCAAATGCCCTTTCATATGGGTTCATCCTGGAGCCTGGTCAGCCTATCAAGAGTCTTGCCCTTAAATGAGACTGTCTCTCCTCTCACAGCAGCAATCAGTTGCCGATAGTCCCTCAAGTAGGGTTGGGGTTTCTTACTCATTTCCCCATGTCTATGCTGGAAGTTTGTCTGATGAGCTTTCATGGGACATGTCCACGCTGTCATTTATCATTGCTTGAGTGCTTAGCAGTAACTGCCCAGCTGTCTGGAAAATTCTGTCTCTTTGTGATCATTCTCTGACTCTTACAATCTATTTATCCCCCCTTCCAAAATTTTTTAATTGACGTTTAACCAGTATAGAAAAAGTTCACAAATTATAAAGCACAATAAAAATTTCAGAGTGGCACAGTTATATAATGACCATGTGGATGAGGGAATAGAACACACACCAGCATTCCAGAAGCTTCTTCTTGCTAATCATAATTGCCCCTTCCTCTCCAAAGATAACAATGATTCTAACACCATAGGACAGTTTTGACGGTTTGAATTTCATGTGAATTGAGTTATCCAGTATATATCTTATGTCTCTGGGCTTTGATTTTCAACATTTTTCTATAAAGTTATCCATTTTGTTTCTTTAATAATGCTGAATACATCCTATCACTATGTGGTTTGTCTACCCTACTGATAAGTGGATATTTGCATTGTTCCCATATTGAATCTAATATAAAATTCAGCCACAAACATCTTCCTCCCTTTCTTTTGGTATATAGACAACATATTTATCATGATATAAACAGTAGAAGAATTAATAGATCACATATGTGTATGTTCAACTTACTATGTCAAAGAGGTATTTTAAAGTTTCATACCTAAATATTCTATAAGAAACTCTTACAACTCAAAATCAGTTTTGTAAGCAATAGAATAGATGAATAGACACTTCACAAAGATAATGCACAAATGGACAGTAAGCACGTAGAAAGAAGCTAAGAGCATTAGTCAATAGGAAATGCAAACAAAGCCACAATCAATATTTTCTTATATCCACCTGAATGACCGTTATCAAAAGGCCAACAATAGTAAACTCTGCCAATGAACGTCAGAATTGAAACCTCATTTATTACTAGTGAGGGTGGGAAACAGCATTTGCTCTTTGAGAATCAACTTGGAATTTTTTCTTTGGATTTTTTTTTTGGAAAATTTCACAGATGAGTATTGTCTTTGCATTATTCCAATCCCTCCCAGGCCCCCACCAACTCCTCCCATGTCCCCCACACCCTCTCAGCAGAAATTCTTTTAATAATCTTTTAGAAATAATATGTTTATAGTGTGTCTTGAAATATGAAGCAAGGATTTATGTAGTGACACAGATAAAATTATGCTTTGATAGTAATAATGCATTCATTTATTTCAATTGTATATTATATGAAAGTCTATTAATTTTAAGAACATTTTTGCTTTAGGTTTTGTGAAGTGATTTTATTCATTTTTTGTTTGTTTGTTTGTTTTGAGGCAGTACCTTGTTGTATAGCCCAGGCTGCCCTCAAACTCTAGGTATTCCTGCTCCCATCTTCTGAGTTCTAGGACTGCAGGTGTGCACCACCATGCCCAATTTTATATCTGTTTTCATATCACTGATACTGTCATCATTTAAGTTAATTTGAATTATTTTTAAATCTAGGTTATCCACCCCAAGTGGTCAATCCGAAACACATGTAGATAGAGTATCACTAAATGGGCTCATTAGGATTCATGTGTTGTTTGTGTGTGTATATGTGTATGTAACAATAACAATATAGAAGAGAAGGCCTCGGATTTGAGAAGGAGGGGAATGGGACATCCATGGACCCATGGGAGGAGTTAGTAGGGACAAAAAGTGGAAACACTGTAACTACAGTACTCACAAAAAACTGTCAATTTTTTATTTAAATAAAACATATAAACATTGGCACTTTACAGGAGGTTAAAATGCTGAATTTTGTGATATGTGCGTCACTGTTCAATAAAATTATTTAACTATTAGCATATGAGGCAGGAGTCCCAGTCCTATGTATCAACGTACTCAAAGGTAGTAGAAGCCTACGTATTCTGAAAATTGAACCCGAAAGTTCACCTCAAACTAAATAATCTGAACACTCATCAGTAGATGAGCAATAAAACCAAAAAATACAACAGTGCAATGGACTTAGTTGCCCCATTGGCTCAGATACTGAGATCAGCTGCCTCCACATGCCCTGTGATCAATCCAGAGCCCTTCAACCATCTCCAGCCAGGGATCCCCACCTCCCTCTGACCTCTCCCTTTAGGATTTGGCAGATTCCAGCCAGCTGCACACCAGTGATTTTCCAGTTACTCCATGTGGCCCCAAGACCTAGTCAGACAGGCTCTGGCCCTGCCATCACCCCAAAGCCCAACGCCAATTCCAGTTTGGGGAAAATCTGGAAAGACAGAAGGCAGATAAGTCTGTGACTTAAGTTTCATCTGGATTGTACCCTCAAGGATAATGGAACTATTTTAAAACCGGGTACATTGATGAGTTCACTATTATATAATTTTTAAAAATAACATTGAATTAAATATTCATAACAGGCACATATTTTCTGTTTAAATTACACCTCAATTAAAGAAAACACAATAAAATAGGAAGTTACCTTTTTCACAAAGATTTATGTACCCACAAACCCAGTTGTTCCCTACAAATATGTCAACAGTAGTAGTAATTTGATAAGTATTGTTATAACTTATCAGCCTGTTCATTTATGTTCATTATGATGGATAACATCATGAATTTGACTTAGCCATACATTTGTTTTAATGTATGCTTATGTAAGAATTTCCTCCTTTAAGGATAATAGTTATCTCAAGAACCTACCACAATAACTGAAAACATGGACCTGATCAATAAATGCTTATTGAAGAACAAATGAATTTAACTAATGTAGTCATGTAATATAAAACAAAAATCAACATCATATTGCTGTATAATAAGAAGACATTCATCAATTATAAATTTATTAAAAATTTATTTTGTACCAGTTCTCTAAAGATTGAAAATACAGACAATAAGACATATATGCAGATAGATGGTAGATGATGGATAAACAGATAGATGGAAGATGATAGATAGATATTGATTGATAGATAGATAGATGATTGATTGAGAGATAGGTAGGTAGGTAGATAGATAGATAATAGATAGGATAGATGATAGGTAGATGATTGATAGGTGATAGATAGATGATAGATAGATAGATAGATAGATAGATAGATAGATAGATAGATGATAGATAGACGATAGATAGATAGATAGATAGATAGATAGATAGATAGATGATAGATAGATATAGATAGATAGATAGGATAGATAGATAGATAGATAGATGATAGGTAGATGATTGATAGATGATAGATAGATAGATAGAAGATAGATAGATAGATGATAGATAGATGATAGATAGATAGATAGACATAGATATGTGATAAATGAGCTTATTCACTTTACAAGTAAGAAAGAACTTATCTAAAATATTTCACAAAGGTAGATATAAAACTCAGAAATATAGCTTCCATTTAGGAAATCAAATCATGCTTCTCTGGCTAGAAGGAAATGTATTTCTTTTTTAAAAAAAATTAGAGTAACTTTACATAGTCAGTATTTCTGCCTCATGTTTTGCCAGTGCTAACCACCACACATGTCTGCACAGCATTTTGTTCACTTGTCAAGAGAAATATGTGGCTGCCCTGGCTGAAATCTCATCTACTTTATGGAAATTAGTGTTTTCAAGTCTCTCCTATGCCATATCAATGCCACAGCACCACCCCTACACACACACACACACACACACACACACACACACACACAGATTAATTTGATCATAAATACACAAGTGCCACAGATTCTTACAGAAGTTTTCCAACATGGATGACACACAACCACCCAGTCTTCAGAATTCACACAGGTTCATGGGTGCATGTGGCACAACTCTGGGGACCCTCGCTCACATCACAGACTGCCACTGCTGTCTTCTGTGCTTGCGCATTGTACAATCTATATAGTCAAACATGCTACTCCCTCAAAATTCACACAGATATGATCTTTCTTCTTCTTGATGCTGTGTTTCACTAAGTATATCAAAATAAACTGAAATAAAATAAAGCAGGAAAAATTTGAAAAAAAAAAAATAACCCAAACAAGTGAAGTTAGAGAAGAAATACCAACAAAATGGATTGCTCAAATCTTACTGCCCAAGCCTCTCATTACGTGGAGATTGATGGAAAAGTTTTAGAATTTTCCAAAGCTCAGCAAGAAAACAGCAACTATGATCATGTTTTTCATGTTATAAAAAAAAAAAATCAGGGGCTGGAGAGATGGCTCAGTGGCTAAGAACACTGGCTGCTCTTGGCAGAGAAACGGGTTCAGTTCTCACCACCCACATCGAGGCTAACAACCCTCTGTAACTCTAGTTCCAAGGAACCTGACACAGTCTTCTGATTTCTATGGGCATTGCATGACATGGGTGCACTTACATACATGCAAGCAAACACTCATAAATAAAATAAAAATAATAAACACAAAATCAGACAATGGAATGAGAGACTGATAGGAACACAAGAATTCAAATCACAGCCAGTTTCACAGATTTCCAGTGTTAACTAGTGTCATGAAAATGCAAATTTTCTGTTTTTTCCCTTCTGAATAAAATGAAATGTGATAATGAGCCATTACATATCAAATTATAGATTGCTTGGCATAGTATTTATTTCTAATAATGTGAGTCATAAATCTTATCCTCGCTTTGTGCCTTGACTTCCATAACTAGTTCTTCATGGGATAAAGTTGAGGTTGCCAGGATCTGACGGCATATATTTGAATCTCATCATCATTATTTGCTAATCATATTATGGTAGATAAGTAACTCGATCTTTCATCATTGCCTGCTTATCTATAACATAACAAATATGTATCTCATATAGTTTGGTAGGGACCAAATGAGTTAATATGTATAAAATGCTTAGAATTTTATCTATATTTATATAATATCAATTGCTAGTAATTTCAAATTTTCTGCTTGAATGCTCCTAAATAGCATTTAAACTATGAGTGTCATAGCAACACACAACTGGATTTAAAGCATAAGTAAAACACTAGGCTGCTGGTTGAGCTTGTACAAATAAATAGCCTTAAGCATTTGCATTCACCTATGCAAATACATCTTTTGGTTGAGAATAACGTTGGAGATAATGAAGGTTATATCACAAAGGACATGTTGAAATACTAGCCTCCCTAACCATGTCATAAGTAGAACAGCTTCTAAACTTTCACATTACTGAGAACTTCTCCATGTATATCTCACTAATAGCAATGCATGAATTTATTGACTCAAGTATCTCTTTCATAGGCCAAGCTTGGTGGTTTTAATCCCAGCACTTTGGAGGTAGAGGCAGATAGATCTCTTTGAGACTGCAAGTTCCAGGCCAACTATTGCTACATGGACACCCTGTATCAAAAAATAATAATAATCAAAATCAGGCTGGAAAGATGGCTCAGAGGTTAAGAACGCTGGTTGTTCTTGCAGAAGACCCAGGTTTGATTCCCAGCACCCTCATGGCAGCTAACAACTGTCCATACCTCTAGTTCCAGGGGACCTGACTCCTTTTTCTGTCCTCCACAGGCATTGCATGACACAGGTGCACTTACATACATGCAGGCAATACACACATACACATGACATAAAAATGATTTAAAAATCAAAATTTTAAAAAATCCAAAATAAATTCTCAGCATTGAGAGGGTAGGTAGTCACAAAGTCCCACTCCTAACTGAGGAGGTATTGGAAATTGATAACTGCTGAGAAAGGGAGAGTCAGTTTTCTTTCCACTGACAGGTCCACCATTCTCCAGAGGATGGGCTCACATTCAAGAGTATTTGGGAAACACAAATTGAAATCAATGATTTTTTTTTTAAAGGAGACAAAGTTGGTAGGCAGGGAAGAAGGAGGTGGACCTAGAAGAGCTGGAGGGATGAATATGATCAAAACACAATGTATGGAATTCTTAAAGATTTTAATAAAAATATTATTTTTTATTTTTTAATAAGCATAAATATTTCTTTACTTAATAAATGTTATTATTTTTAAGAATAATCCAGCATAATTCTTAGCTATAGAAGTACAATATTATCTAGATTATCTCAGTAACTTTAAGTGACTGACATAAGGAATTTTGTGGAATAACATAATAGCCCTGTGAAACAGAGAGTGATATCTCCTCAAATTTTACAGAAAACTAAGTCTCTGAGAGACTGACTTCCTATGTGGATGCATCTAATAAAAAGCAGAACTTGTCTTCGAACACTAAGCACACTGCATCTTAGTCAACACTACCCTGTGTAGGGTACACTACTAAACACGTTTTGCTTCCTCCAAAATGCTTATTTTCAATTCACAAATTTAAATATCTATTTTTACATATTTGTATTATTTCTTGCCTTCTCTATTCTACAAATCTCTCAAAGGATAAAATAAAATGCTATGCTGCTCATCAATGTGGATGCAATCTTAGCATTCAGTAGATAGTTACTGAAGTGTTGCATGTACTAAAGAATCTGTGAATTGACAATGTGGTTATACCTGTGGGTGGTTAAAATTGACCTTTGGGGGCTGGAGAGATGGCTCAGTGGTTAAGAGCACTGACTACTCTTGCAGAGGACCCGGGTTCAATTCGGAGCACCCACATGGTGGCTACGAACTGTCCTTAACTCCAGTTCCAGGGAATCTGAAACCCTCTTCTGACCTCCACAGCATTGCACAACATGGGTGCACTCACATACATGCAGGCAGTACACTCCTACACATAAAATAAAAATAATAAAATATTTTTAAAATGTTTAAAAAATAGCCTTTGAACTGCTAAGTTTAGAAACAAACAGTCTTTTGGAACAGGTATCAGTTGAGAGTCTGCTTAATATTTTATTTCATTCATGTTCTGGCAAAGTAACTCTACTAGTCAACCCCCAAATTCCTGTTAAGTAATAATTCCAAGTACTTATATCACTACCATTGGCAGAAATTTCCAAAAGATTCACTGTAACCAGGTTTGTTAGAATTAGCGTTAATCCATTGAACACCAACGATGGTAAGAAGAGCTCCTTCTCTAGGGTGTTTGTGGTTCTTTAAAGAAAACAGACTTGGGCACCAACTGCAGAAGTCCTGGAGCAGCGAGGCAGTGCAGAGCTGCAGGAGATGCTAGAGAAGGACGCAAAGCCCAACGTTTGTGGCTGGGGAAGGCTAATTGTTGAAGGAGGAGCAGGAGTTACTTTGGCGAGGCACCTGTGGTGGTTTACCAAGCAAGCAGAAGTAAAACTGTCCACACCGAGAAGAGACAGAAAAACCAGTATCAGTAGCTTCGTGGGTGAAACTCCAGCCTTCATGGGCCTTCTACTTCTGGCAGATATTAGAGTTGGTTTTATTCTTCTTGTCCTTGTTCTTTTCTCTAGCTAAAGGGTACAGAGCAATGGAAGGGAGAGTGTTTAAGCATTGACTGTCAGAACCCAATTTACAGAGACAATAAGAAACCCAGCATAATAGGTGATAGTAGGGATGGCAGCAAGGAGCATCCAGAACCATCAGTCTGCCCTGCCTTTGGCCAGCTGGTGCTACCAAAGTCTGAGAGTCAGATGGACAACGTTAACAGTGATGTTGGCTTTTTTGTAGCTGACCCCTGAAGTGGAAACAAATCCCACTGCCTTCATACTCCTATGCCAAGTCTTTTCTAAAGGCATCATTATCTCCAGACATTAAGTTCTAACTCCAGCACTTACCCCTCAACAAAACCAAAATGAAGATGTCAAACCACATTCTGACAATCTGCATTTCCTCAGCAGTCCTTACCTTCTCAGACATGCATTCACCTTTAATTGAGCACCTCCTAAGAGCCTGGGGCAGAACACTGCTGTGACAATGAGTGGACATGACATCTGACATCGAGTGAAACTGCTCTACTTCTCCACTCACCAGGATCCAATCAGGATTCCTTTCTAGATCCTCGATGAGATGAAGCATTTACATATTTTATTAATTTTCACAGCTATCATCAACAGTAAATAATGCAGTGCTATATTGCAAAGAAACTGAAACTAGGAAGAATTGGGACATTTTCCACATGTCATATCAGGGACTCAGGTATGTTTTCCCCAAAATTGATGTTCTTGGTGCTATTGTTTCTGAATGACTTTGTGTATCATCCTTTGACCTTTATCCATCTCCTGTACTATCTGAAGAGTCAATCAGTCAGAAAACAGTTATTAAACTGTGCTCATACAACAGGTAAGAGGAAAAGGGCTGGAGAATCACAGATTAGTGTTTGGTGTATGTAGATCTGACACAAACCGGTTGTTGCAGTATCTAAAGGTTATGAAGAGCTTTGCACTACAGAGCACAGAGGAATGGCTGAGTCTTCTTCAAGACATGAGGAAAAGCCTCTCAATAGAATCATTTCAGATAGGTCCCACTGGATGGTGTGTGGGCTTCAGGTGTTTGCTGTAACAAATCGTCATAAACTTTGTTTCTTAACATACATGTTTATTCTCCACAGTTCTGGATATGAGAAGACTAAAATTACAAGGTCTGTGAGAAACTCCAGGGAAGAATATGTTTCCTTGATTTCTCATTTTCTAGAGATTGCTTGCAATCCTTGGGTCATGACTTCTTCAACCTTAAAAGATGCAGTATGGCATACACAAGTCAATGCTACCTGGTTTCCAAGGTAACATCTCTATTCCTTAGCCTTGGACCCTCTGCTTTGATGAAAGGCATTCAATTTCTTTATTGCTCAGTACCATGCTGAGTACTGTGGGAGAGATAATGCAATTATTAGATACCATTCTTACCGCCATAAAGAAGAAAAGTGGCCCCATTGTCTGCTATAAGCAGTCAATTTAAGGCTGAGTATACAATTAAAGGATTTGACTGGCAACATGAATAAAATAGAGACAGCTTTTAGAAAGCCAGCAAAATGCTTGTCATAAATATCAGTACTGACGCAGTGGAGTCAGCCCCTCTCAGGTTCTAGAGCTACAACCTACAAGAAAAAAAAAAGCATCAGGAGAGAAACATTCAATTTCAATCTTTTTTAAAAAAAATTTTTACAAGATATAATTAAGATGCAGAGAAAATGTTTCTCAGAGAGTCAGAAATCCTAATGACCTAGCTGAGGTCTTAACCACAATAGGTTAAGATATAAGACCAAATTATTAAATACAGAACCCAGATTTTATTAAACAATATTCTCTGTTGGTGTTTCATGATGGCTGTGATATTCTTGTTGCTTAAATACCTTGAAAAGTTTTATAGCAAATCTGTATTGGTCAGTTTCCTATTGCTAGGCCAATATTTGAGGCTCATGGGATACATTTTAAAGATGATGCCACCAGTATGTTCTAGGCTCTGGTAGGATGTCTGGCTACATTACAACATGGAAAATGGTAACATGGGGAGGAGTTCCTGAGAGAGAGACAGAGAAAAGAGCTATAGATGTGGTCCAGTGGTTAAGCATACTTGCTGTTCTTACAGGGGACCTAGGTTCAGTTCCCAGCACCTACATGGTGGCTCACAACCAGCTGTCACTTTAGTTTCAGGAAATACAATTCTCTTCTGGACTCTACAGGCACCAGCCATGCACATGCTGCACATACAGACATGTAGGCAAAACACTCATACATACAAACTAAAATAGATTATTCATTTTAAAAGAGAGAGTACATGGTAGGTAAGAAATAAGAGAGATTCAGGGGCCAGGACTATTCCTTTCATTACAGTCACTCTTGTGGAAATTAATTGAGGCTCCATAGACCTACATTAATCCCCTATGAAGTCAGGCTTCCCAAAGACACCCCTCTTGAGCTCCAAAACTTTGATGATTACTACCACGTGATGATCAGGCACACAACATTTGGGCAATACATTTAAGACACATCTAGATCATAACAACTTCAAAAGGCCTATAAAAATGGTAACTGCACTGTATTAGTTACTTTTCTGTTGCTGTGATAGAAACACTGACCTCAGCAGCTTATAAAAGGAAGAGTTTATTTGAGCTTACAGTTCCAGGGGAATTACAGTCTGTCATGTTGGGGAGGCATGGTGGCAGGAGGTGGCTGGAGCAGGAACAGAAAGCAGAACACTCACATCTACAATCAGGCACAGGAGGCAAGCGAGCAACTCAAGATCCAGCAAGCCTTAGGAACTTTGAGCCTGACCCCAGTGACGTGCTTCCTCCAGCATGGCCATACCTTCTAAGACCTCCCTAAACAGCACCATCAACTAGGGACAAAATGTCCAAATACTTGGAGTCTATAGGGGACATTCTCATTCAAACCAACAAATACACTCACAGATATAGATATGTAAATACTGTATTTGTTGTATAAAGAATGTCCTTCTAGATAGTAGGCTTGATAAGATTTAATGTGGATAAGCACAAATGTGCATCTCTCCTACTGGACAAATGCTGTGAAGTCCCTGCATTTTTAAAAAATAATCTGACATGACTACGTTTATTTTTAACTGAATTTTGGTGAATTTTTACAGTATATTTTCATCATACTTAGAATCTATCCCCTATCTTCCCTCCTTCATAGCGCTTCTGCTAGATTTCATGTACTCAGTCATATGTGTCAAGGCCTATAGGGCCAAGTGTACATCCCCAAATGCCCTTCGGTGTGTATCCATCCACTGGCACCTGGTTAACTTGTCCAGTGTCAAACCTTTAAAGGAAACCAACTCCCCAACTCCCAGCCAACAGTGCCTCGGCTAATGTTGGGGCTTCTTACCTACTTCCCTGCATCTATGCTGGGATTTTGTCTGGCTTGTTTTTGCATGGGTCTTCTTCATGGTGTTACCATTGGTATAAATTCATATGAGTACTTTCCAGCTGTCTGGACAATCCTGCCTCCCTGTGGTCATCAACCATTTCTGGTTCTTAAAATCCTTCCACCTCCCTCTTCTGCAACAGTCCCTGAGCCTTGGATGGCAGAGGTCTGACACTGGTGTCCTATTTAGTGATAAGTTCTCCAGAGTGTCTTATTCTCTGCAATTTGGCCAGTTGTAGCTTTCTGCGTTAAACATCATTTGTTGCATGAGGAAGCTTGCTGCAAGTTGAGAGATGCTTTAGTATTCTGATCCTCTGTTCTGCTATGTTCTTTGAGCCTTAGGTATAGAGGGTGCGTTCTAGATGTGTCACTTAGAAATGGGCATCTCACAAATACAGGTTTTCTGTAATGTAACCAGTTGTGGAACTTTGTAACAGTCTCTATCTGTTGCAAAAAAAGAACCTTCTTTGATGAGGGGTGAGAGGTATACTTTGTAAATATAAGAAAATGCAGTTAGAACAGAGTAAGAAATTAGGATGGCCTAGAAAAGGGACAAAACTGGATTCTTCCCTAGGATCTATGACCTCTCCAGCCACATGTATTTGGCCATGTTTACAGTAACACACACAAATTTCATCCCATTGAGTGGGCCTTAAGTCCAATTAGATGACTAGTGATTACCCACAAGATAAAGTGTCGCCATGCTACTGCACCAGTGGAGCTTATTGGCTGATCTAGTCATTGTGGTTCATTGAATTTATGGCTGGATGGGATCTTTGATTAGTTTTCTCCCTTCACAGTTTATATATTATTGTCTAATGTTATGAGAGTTAATCTTCAGGAAAGAAGCTTCCAGATCAGTTCTAATTTGGTTGCTCTAAGTCCTAGGTCTGAAGTATGAAATGTCTTCAGCAACAGTCTTACTTTCATCAGGGGCTACGGAAACAGCCTGTTATTTTGGGAGTCTTTTGTACTATCCTGACCAACAACACAAAGAGAGGCTTCTCCTGCCCCGCCCTGTGCTTTTGTTATAAAGCCTTCAGGTATACACATGGCACGTATGTAGTGGGTTTTTTTCACTAGGTTTTAACTAATACATTTCCCTCTGGTTTTACTTAAGCATTATTTATCTCTACTCTCCCCCCCTGTATAACTCGAACCAGTTAAGTATTCCCCATTTTCCCCATTACCCCTTTAACACCTGCCTCCTACTATCTCCCTCTCTTGAGCTCCTTCCTCCCTTTTATACCCAAGGTTCCCTTACATTTTCCGGACTCCTATGATTACATCCAGACAAATACATCCAAAGATTTGGAGCTAAGATCCACAAATGAGATAGAACATATTTTGACTTGATTTCTGAGTCTGTGTTACTTCACTTAGTATAACAGTTTCTAGTTCCATTCATTTATTCAGGCATTCATGATTCTGTTTTTCTTTACTGTTCAGTAGAACGCCATTACCCATTCATTTAGGTGGTTTGCATTTCCTAGCTGTTGTAAAAAGGGCAGCAACAAACATGGCTTAGCAAATTTCTTCATAGTAAGATGTTGAATCCTTTGGGAATAAGTCAAAGAGTGTGTAATTGATCCTGTGGAAGATTTATTTTTAAAGAGTTCTCCATACAGATCTTCACAGTTATTGCACCAGTTCACAGTTCCACCAACAGGAGATGAGGGGAACCCTTTCCGTACATCCACACCATTGTTTAGTGTCATTGGTCCTTTTGATCTTAGCCAGTCTGATAGGGTTAGATGAAATCTTAAAGTCATTTTGATTTGCATTTTCATAATCACTAAGGGTACTGAACAATTTTTAATGTATTTCCTAGCCATTTTTAGTTCTTTGAGAGCTCTCTGTTCAGATCCATAGCCTATTTGTAATTGAGTCATTTTGTTTGATTCTTTGTTTTTTGAGTTCTATGTATATTCTTTGGGTATTAATACTCTGTCAAATCTACAGCTGGGGAAGATAGTCTCCCGTTCTCTGGGCTTCCTAATCACTTGATTGGTTGTCTCCTTTGCCTTAAAGAAGCTTTTCAGTTTAATGAGCTCCCATTTGTCAACAATTGCTCTTAATTCCTCAGTGACTGATGTTCAGTTTAGAAAGTCCTTTCCTGCACCAATGTCTTATAAGGTACTGACTGTGTTTTCTTCTAACAGTTTCAGAGTTTCGGGTTTCTCGCTGAGGTCTTTGATCCGATTGCAGTTGAATTTTGTGCAGGGTGTTAGATCTGGGTCTAATTTCATTCTTCTATACATGGAGATCCACTTTCTCCCAGCACCGTTTGTTAAAGAAGTTGTCTTTCCAGTATGTTCGTGGTTCCTTTGCCATATATCAGGTGACTGAAATTATGTGCACTCATTTTTGGGTCTTATATTTTGTTTCATTGATCTTTGTGTCTGCTTGTGTGCCAATACCATGCTGTTTTTGTGACTATAGCTTTGTAGTGGAAATAGTAACAACATCAACTTCAAAGTACTTGTATGGACTATTGACACATTTTAAATATGCCTAGGATAATGACTAAGTCACCTGAGTGCAGTGAATCATCTGCAGCTGCTCTTGCTATAATAATCGGATGAAATAAAACCGTTACTCAATTCACTTTGTTTCTCCTAATAGTCTCTCCAAACATGATTGCTGCTGAGTATTGTGGACATAACGTCTTCATGTAATATTTGAGGGCAGAAATACTTCACTATGTGCCTAGCAAATTGCTCTTTTCTTTTAAATAAGATTTCAAATAAAATGTTGAACAAAAGAAATACCAGTTCACATGAAAAGGCCTCACAATGACATAATAGGCAAGTATAAAGCAGCCCAAGAAATAACATATGGCTCCCTTGCTGTATTCCACAGCTCCAAAGGTATCCCAGTGTAGCTGTGGGGAGTAATCAGTTCAGCCTCCCTCCTGGAGGAGTCATTCAGCTCTCAACAATTTGTGGCAGCCACCTCCCATTTCCACAGAAAGACTCCATCAGCAGCCAGATTTCAATTAGTGAAGTGAGGCTGTATTGACTTATCAGAGCCATAGCAGATAGATAATGCACTGGATTACATCAGCATTAATCTTACAGGCATGACATCAGAAAGATTTTCAAATGCATTTTCTCTCTCCCTCAGGAATAAAAGAATTGTTGCCTCCTATCACTATGAGTTTAATCTTCATACAAAGTGAAGTGTTGATACATAAATTGAGAGTGAGATTAAGACCTCTTCTTTCTAGGGGGATAGTAAGTTCCTGGGGAGATATGGACTAGAGTTCTGTGTACTAGACACCACACCTAAATTGAGAGTGAGATTAAGACCTCTTCTTTCTAGGGGGATAGTAAGTTCCTGGGGAGATGTGGACTAGAGTTCTGTGTACTAGACACCACACCTTCCTATATTGGCACTGACTGGATTTCTACATAAAAGAAAAGCTCAGGTGAATTGTTGAGATGTTCATCTAGTAAACCTCAGTAAGAAAGAAAGACTGACAACTCTTGATTGTGTAGACAAGGTAAAAAGAGTCTCATGGTAACAGTCTATGCATTGATGAGAGGGCTGGGGAAGGGGATGTTTGAAGGGACTCTGCTCTCTCTAGGTAATTCTGGGTCTGTCATTCCTTTTCCTGTCTTACCTCTGGTTACCGTGTGATTTGGCCTTTCTCTCACACTCTGCAGAAACCTAAAATTATCTACTTTGCACGAATGAAGCAAGACTCCATAGCATCTGTGTTTAGATTGCTCTAGAGCCAAGATCCAAATCCAAGACATTAGGTTAGGTCTCACTGTTTACCCATGTCAATAAGAACACCATTTAGCTTGTAACCTCCCAGTTCCTAAATGTAAAATAGAATGAAAAAGAAAAACCAATGGAAAAAACTAACCACCTAGTGAAATTTTAAAGCTGTGATCCAATTAAAGAACACCATCAACAGAGAGAAAATTAACAGAGGAAACAGTTTGTAGAATAGGAAAAACTACTGCAATTGTGTATCTGATACAGTACTATTGCCCAGGAACCATGAAGACCTTTTAACATTCAACAATGAAACCCCAAATAGCCTAATTTCTAAAATGGGCAAAGGACGCGAGTAGATATTGTTCAAAGCATATATACAATGGCTAACAAGCACACAGAAGATGCTCAGCATCTAACTGGTTTTAACCATAACAACCCTACATGCATTCAGAGAGCTGCTGTGAAACAGAAAGAAAAGAAAAAAAAGAAAAGAAAAGAAAAGAAAAGAAGGGAAAAGGAGGCTGGGGAGATGGCTCGGTGATTAAGAACACTGACTGCTTTTGCAGAAGACTCAGAGTTGGTCCCCAGCACCTACATGGCAGCTAGCAACCATCCTTAACTCCAGTTCCAGGGAATTCAATACCCTCTTCCGGCCACCCTAAACATTGCACCCCTGGTTGCACTTGCACACATACAGGCAAAAGTCAT
>NW_008348568.1:5454932-5526639 GCF_000622305.1 Nannospalax galili
AAGAAAGAAGTCAAAGGAAGGGAAAAGAATTGTTGGCAAGAATGTGGAGAAAGTGGAATGATTATGCACTTGTGTAAGAAAGATTTTCTTGTTGCTATAACAAAATATCTGATAAAAACAACATAAGGATAGGAATTATATATTTTATTCCTGGTTACAGATATTTGGTCCATTGTGGCAGGAGGGCCATGTGGACCAGATGCAGCATAGAACAGAAAGGAGCCAGGGCAAGATACAGCAGCCCAAGAACACACCCCTAGTGACCTACTCACTCAAACTTGACCCTGCCTCCTACCATATCCCTATAATACCATTGTATTTTGAAACCATCAAAAGATAAAACCATTCACTAGGTCAAAGCCCTCGTTATCCATTCATCTCCAGAAATGCCTTCACAGACACAGAGGTATGAATTGCTAATATCGTAGGACTTTTTGAATCCAATCAAATTGACAATCAAAATTAGCTATTACAGTGGTGTTAGGAAGAACACAACATGACACAGTTACTACTGAAAACGGCATCAGAATTCCTTAGCAAATAAAAGTATCATTAGCATAAACTTTACACTCCTTGATGTAGGTCTCAAATGGTTGATAGTAGAATCTCTCTAAGACATAACACATGCCCATGTTCACAGAAACATCATTTATCATTTCAAAAGGCAGAAGCAAACCAAGTATGTTTTAATGGCTGAGTGGAATAGACTATTGGAGAAATTGTGGTCTATACACACAATAGAATAGTGTTAGGGCTTAAGAAGAAAGGAAATTCTAACACATGCTACATCATGAAAAATACAAGGGCAGCATATAAAGGTAAATAAGCCAGTCATGAAACACAGATATGAGAAGACTTCATCTATCTGAAGTACGTGGCATGGCTGGATTCAGAGGCATAATAGAGAATGGTAGATGCCAGAGACTGGGACAAGGAATAAGGAGTGCATGTCCAAGGAGTACAGAGATTCCACTTTATGAGGTAAGTTTGGTAAATTAGTGTACAGTGGTATGAATGAACTGTATACTTTAATATGGTTAAGATGGCAAAACATAAAATATGATATAATGTAAAATAACAATATAAATCTCCCAAAATTTACTACTTTAAAGAGCTCTGACACACCCACTTTTGATATAGATTGTACAATTGTCAAGTGAATAGCAGTTGGATTGTTGTAAGACTATCAGGCTATTTCCACAGCCCTTGATTGCTTCTCAAAACTTGAAGGTAAAACCTTATTTCTGAAGACATACTTCAGACACAGGACTTGGAGCAATGGAGCTGGAACTGATCTGGAAACCTCCCTGAAGACTAGCTCTCATAGTTTAAGAGGATACTACACAAGTTGTTAAGGGAGAAAAATCAATCAATAGCTTTAAAGCTTAACAACACAACAGTGCAACAGTGACCAGCACAGCACACTATATTGGCACAGCAGTGGCATTTTTACCTTGAGGGTAATCAACAGCTATCTAAGGGACTTAAAGCCTGCTTAATGGGAGGAAATCCATGTGTGGTACTGTAAATATAACCAAATATACATGGCTAGAGATCCTAAAGAAAACCCTTCACCTGTCACATTATCAAACAAATGTAATTTCTTACTGTATGCTAAATATGTAACCTTATATTTACACTTTCACCACCATCAAAGAAACCTCTTTTTGCAACAGATGAAGATGATTACAAAGTTACACAACTGGTCACACACAAAGAATAAATGTCTGAGAGTTTCCCAGGCCTAACTGATACATCTACAATGGTATTTCTATACCTAAGGCTCATGGAACATAGTGGAACGGGGGTAGAGAGAATACTAATGCATCCCTCAACTCTCATCAGTGAAGCTTCCTCGTGCAACAGAGGGCTATGAACATTGAAGGCCACAATTGGCCAATGTCTAGGGAATAAGAGACTGCAGAGTGTGTCTCCCTGGATAGGACCCTTATACTAATCCTCACCCACACATAGCTCACGGACCACTGTGGAAGAAGGAGCTGAAAGATTGTAAGAGCCAGGGATGGTACATAACCACAGGGAAACAGAATCTTTCAGGTTTCTAAGAACTTGCTCATATGAACTTATAGCAACAGTGACAGTATACACAAGAGCCATGCAAATTCAATCAGAATAAAACCTAGCATAGAACAGGGGAAAGGGGCATGAGTCCCCACACTTAGCTGAGCAACTGTCAGCAGCTGATCACTGCTGAGTGAAGAAGAGTTGGTCTTCCTTAAAGGAGTGATGCTACATAGGCTGAACAGGTTCCAGTGGATGAATTCACAGCCAGGGGCATCTGGGTACACAAACTTGACTCAATAGGCCTTGACATGTATGAATGCATGAAATCTGGTGGGTGGTCTATGGGGATATTTATAAAGGGAATGGGGTCTAAATATGATTAAGATGTATGGTATGAAATGCACAAAAATTTACTAAAAATATATTTTTAAAAGAAAAGTGTGTGTCATATGCTGGATTGTGCTGAGGAGGAAACTGACATTAAATGTTGAAAAGTATTATGTCAAAACTCTACCAAACCAGACCCTCATCGGGTTTGTAACCCACCATAAAACTATAAAGCCCAAACTAGTGTTACCTCAGACAAGGCCATAAACTTAAAAGACTAATTTCTTCTCAATTATAATCTATCTTCCATTCAGAAGCCTACCTTGATATTCCACTTCCTGTTGAGTGTGGCCACAAAGTCCTATACTCCCTGTGTTTCTTGAACAGGTGAATATCACTGTAAACTAGTACAAACCAATGCAAAAATGTTTCTCCCTTTGGAAAGCAAAGTAATCATTCCTTCAGCTGTGGTCCTATGTGACTGTATAAAAATGTCCATAGGGTGTTCTGCATGCTTTTATTTGTTAATCACTTGATTATATATATGATTTTCCTGTCCCATAAACCAGAGCATTCTTTAGGGAAGAGGACATGCTATGTTGTCCATTTCAAATATAGAGTCTGGCATAGAAACAGCTGGAGGGATTGTCATATTAAATAAATGGAAGTATGCAAGGAAGAACTTGTTTTTTAATTTAGAGGAATCAAGGAGATTTGAGTTTAAAACTCTATTTCCAAAACATCCTAGTCATAATAATTTTAAAATCTTTTCTCGGTTAGTGAACTAATACTTATGGGATAAAAATTCAGAAATATAGGCATCTTCAGAAAAACAGAGAAGCAAATCACCTCTTCTCTATGCCTAGAAGCAACCATCATTAATATTTCAAACTTGTTTTCGTTCAGCCTTGCATAAATGTTTTTCTGCATATAACTGAGAAGATATAATTTTATAATCTACCTCCTTTACTTAATACCATATCATAAGCACAATCATTAACCTTAATAAGAATAAATATATTGTTCGTGATTATATCCAATCCCTCACATAAATAAATATAATGTACAAAATCATTTTGATAGTTTTAGGTGAAATTGAGCTTCCAGTTCTCATAAATAATGCACATATTTATTCATAATTTATTTTTTACTTTTAGGATGCATTCTTAAAAGGGGAGATAATGGGTCAAATAGTGTTGGGTTGTGAAGGCTTTTGAGATATAATGTCCAAGTATTGGACAGAAAGTTCATAACAATTTCTTTATGCTCTCACAAGCAGTGTGAAAGGTGTACATTCGAGGGCTTCTAGGCAAGTACCTGATATAACAGCATCATTATTACTTATCTTTAATTTTCCTTTTTTCACTGAATTTGTCTTTAGGTCCATCTATTTCTTATTGTGAAATGCTACTATAGTTCTTCCATTCCTTTCTATGTTCAAGTTGCTCCCATAGTCCATGTTTTCAATTATGTTACATTTACCAAATGTGCCCATGCCCTTCATATCCATGCTGTTACTGAACCCAGACTTTACGTCAGTTTCTTGTACATCCTCTGCTGATCTATACATGGTCATACATGCTCAAGTTTGTTCATTCTTACATGTGTTTTCTCAACATTTCTCTAACATGTTGCATATGAGAACAATTCATGTTTCTCCCTGCCAGTATCTGGTTCCATCTATTACATGTGAGACACTCCAAGCAATACCAGAGCCCTCAACCTCAGAGACCTGAAGCTCAGTTACAGAAAAGCAGTGCCTAGGCAATGATAACATGACCGACGGATACGTTGATAGGAAGAATAAAATGTCAGAAAGTTGGATGTGCATAAAAACAGGAAGAGCAGAAGAAAGGGGATAACCAAAGCAGCAGAAAGGCTTTTAAAGTATAATATGTAAAGTGAAAATAGTTTCAATGTTTTGGGTGATGAATGGGAACAATATCATAATGAATAAAGAGAATAATTAGAAATATAGCTTGTATAATATCTATGTTCCCTGTAAAGTCACATCTGAATATAGATTTAAACAACTGGGATTGTGTTTTACAAATTTTGGGGAATAATCTCCAAAATTTTTCAAGATGCCAAATTTATATAAAATAATATAAAATATTTCATTAAAGCTAATATTCCATGGATGCCATGGTGTTATCATATAATGAAATATTATACAGGCGTGAAAGAAAAAAGTTAATTAGCTAAAAAACAGGTGACCAACTCTTAAATATGAATTACTAAATGACAGAAGTCAGTCTTAAAAGGCTATATTCTATATGATTGAATCACACAACATTTTGGGAAAGGAAAACTATAAACAACTATTTAAAATGCCAGTTGTTGCCAGAGGTGTGCCGAATAGGTGAGGTACACAGAATTTTGTAGAGAACTGAAATTGCTCCATAAGGCATAGCCATGGTTGATACACTGACATCACGCTCTGTCAAAATCCATAGAACCATATAGAACTTAATGGCACAAAAGGAACATCTCATATGCAAATTTTGATAACAGTTTAGGAGGACCAAAGAGACTCTAGCAAATACAAACAGGAGAAGGATCCTTACTTTCCAAGAAGCATTTGAAAGGCCATCAACACTCGAGTGGTGCATGAGAAAACTGTTGATACAAATAATTTTAAGAAATAAAAAATTATCTGTAAAACTAACAGCTGAACAAATCACATATCACTACCCTAGTCTTGTTGACAAAGTTGTTTCCTGCAGGGAGGTGGGTTGGCAGCTTTGTTATTATTGAACATTTATGCTGAAATCAAGCAAGTAACTAAATAGACCTCAGAGGTAGGAGTCTGATTTCTTATTATTGGATTGGAAGTTTACAGACAACTAAGGGAAGAAGGCAATGATCAACCATAATGATAATAAATGTAAAACAATTTCATAACAAACAAATCATTTGGATAAAAATATAATTATAAAATAATGTCTATAGTATATCATGTTTATATACAGGATGTCAAATTCTATTTAAAAAGACATATATAACAAATATTTTAAAGCACATTAGATTAATTTACAACACCACATATATTGCTTCTTGTACCTGATTGAAATAGGGATTCTAAACAGAATTTTAATTGTATGTGTGTTTTAATCTGAAGCTTGTATAAGATTGTTAGAATTTTTATGATGGGTGAGATTTTAGGAATATTTGTTACATTGCACTATAATTTTCTATATGCTTAAAATTATTATAATTAAAAGGAAGTAAATTTAGTAATCCAAGTGATTGATCAAAACATCTAAACAAGAGTAGGTTAGAGCTAATTAAGTACACAAGTATCATAACTGTGTACATATCAAACAACAGCAACTACCTGAACACAGAAGGTGAGACCAAGGTGGGGATGAAGGGTGGATCCTGGATGTCTGGTTTAGGCAACTGTGTGTACAGAAGTTCCGTCTACTGAGAGAGCACTCAGGGAAGTGACGTGAGTTTGGAACAAGAGGAGATCACTCACTACACTAGGTATAGCACGATGTTCATTTCAAATGCTCAATAATGTTTCTTGAATGATTTTTTTCAAGTCTTGGGTGCACAGAACAAAGACATTCTATTTCCAAAACCCATTTTCCTTCTTATGAGACTTTGGGCATATTGGCTCCTATCACCAGTAAAGTGAACAGGCATGTGCAGAAACTAGGGACATTCTCACATGACCTAATTACACATATTATGAGACAAAAGATTTCAAGTGAATCCTATTCTGAACTTTTAACAACACCCTGGAGAAAATAGCTATTACAACTGGAGTGGCAGAATATGGCTCCCCTTAAAAAAAATCAATATATTCTCTAGAGAAAAGGAATAAATGACTTCCTTTTTAGAATTTGATGACTAGTTTTGTCTCTGTACAACACAGTCCATAAAATCATAGCCAGAGATGAACTTATTGAAAAGAACACAGCAATAATACACACCAACAGCCTGCTTATATTTGGAAGGATTGGAACATTTGCTATTAATTCTCCAAAGTCCTTTCAAACCTATGTCCTTGGTTCTGCAAATTCCTTGGGACTTTTAGACCTGTCCTTGTACTCCCCTTATCTAAATTCCAAGCAGAAGTTATCACCACAACATTTTCCATGATTACTTGTAATGATTTGTTTTTCTATCCTTTTTGATGAATCATTAGACCATGTAAGAACAAAAGGTAAAGGTGAATTAAAAGGTAGGTAAATCAGGCAACTTCTTGGTATCAGTAAATTAAGACAGAAAATTAAACTAGGCTGAGCAAATAGCCCCTTTGGTAAAGGATTTGTTGACTAAGCATGAGGATCAGAGTCCTATTACCAGAACCTATATAAAAAAAAATTTCAAAAAAAGCTGAGCATGGTGGAGTGCACTTTAATCCCTGAATTAGGGAAGCATAATAAGGCAGATCCTTAAACCTAATCAACTGTGAGCCCAGGTCAATGAAAGTCCCTTTTTCAAAAACAAAACAGGAATACTCAAGGTCTATCTCTGGCTTACACACACACACACACACACACACACACCTGCAAACATACAAACACACACGGATGCACCTACACACCCAGTTACAGAAAGTGAGAAACAGACAGACAGACAGACAGACAGAGAGACAGAGAGAGACAGAAACAGAAACAAGAGACAGAGACAGAGAGAACTGGACCTAACTAAAATATCGCACTCATATTTTATGTCTTCCCACCAATGTTGCACAAGCAGCAAAATAGAAAGTGGTGTGGAAAAGAGACAAAGACCTTCCCCTCTCCCTTCCTCCCTCTCTCCTTCCCTCCCTTCTTCCTTCTGACATTCGTATTGAATAAAGGTAGATATGACAGCATTGCAGCACATACCTCTGGTCTCACCACAAATGAGTGACTACACATCTGAGCGCCATTTGGTGTCAGTCAAATCAGCACACACATGAAAAGTCAGGCGTGGAATCATGGAACTTCCCTGCTCAGGGGAGTTAACAGCACTGGACAGAGGAAGTCATTTGTTTCAGTGATGCGGCCTCTGGGTTATTCATTCTTCAGTGGATAGCTTCATACTCATGCCCAAGCAAGAAGCCTGAGTTAAACCCAATGCACCACAAAGCATAACCAAAAATACAAAACAGAAAGACATAAAAATGGGACTGGAGCTTGATGGGAGGAAGAAGGTGCTGGAGGAGGGTAAGAGATGGTGGGGGGACAGCTTGAGCAGAACGTATTATATGTAGTATATACATGCAGGAAACTGTCAGAGGGTAATTCGTTTAAAAGGCCAGATGCCATATGCCTATGCTATGACCCCAGTGCTAGGCAGAAGGGACTGGAAGGAGGAGGAGGCAGGAGGGTCACTGGGGTCTGCTGACTGCCAGCCTAGCTCCAGCTTCAGTGAGACACTGTGTCTCAAGGGAACAAGGCAGAACTTGGTAGAGCAGGACAGCAGACATCCTCCTTTGGCCTTAGCACACCACATGTGTATAGGCACCCATACACACATGCAACACACACACACACAATACACATACACATACACACTCACACTTACCAAATCAAACATAACAAATGGGAGTTTTGCCTCTGAATTTTTGTGCTCCAGTACTTAGTGGCACAAACACCTGTTCCTCAGTTGTTTCTCACATGTGTCTATTTGAATCCTGACATTGGCTCTCTGAGCTCTGTACCATTTTAATTAGGACTCACAAAATTAATATGCTTAAACTCACACAAAGAGACAGTGACATGTTAAATCTTGATTTCCAGGACTGCCTAGGGATCAGTGTGTATTCTTCAACCTGATAGCTAATTTACCTACTCACCCATACACCCTGAGAAAAGACTGAACAGAAACATTAAAATAATTCCCCTGATGCGATTCTAAAGTCAAAATTAGAGAAGGAATGGACAGTGGATTTCCCAGGGATTATCACACTGCAGTCTGCTCCAAGTTAATAAGGCTAACATTGGTTTGAGACGTTAGTTTGTCTATTACACATATAGTATCAGGACTGGAAAGATGGCTCCACAGTTAAGGGCAATTGCTGCTCTTGCAGAAGACCCAGGTTCAGTTCCCAGTACATACATCGTGGATCACAACTGTCTGCAACTCCAGTTCCAGGGAATCCAGCACCATCTTCTAGTCTCTGTAGGCACCAGGCACTTGGGCATTGCATATACCTACATGCAGGCAAAACATTCATAAACTAAAAATAAATCATTTTTTAAAAGACACACCGTTCCAGCAGTCTCTTGTTCAAATGGGGCTCACTGTAGTGGGGATGGTTAAGAAAAGGGAACACCTAGGAGTTGAAGTGTTCTTAGATTTTTTGAAACATAGATGGTTTATGTATGACTCTTTAGAAACCAGGCCTCTTTAAGGGTCACTGGAAGAGAGATAAGAGACTCCATGCTTCTGATGTTTCTGTTTTTGTGTTGCTTTCATTTGACTATGAAGAAGCTAAATCATGTCAGAGAAATCCAGGGACTGATCTTCTAAACTCATTGTGTCCTATATGTACTTAGAGTGAATATCACTGCTACCATCTGAGAGCTTTTTAGAAACTCAGGCACACCACAGTCTTACCTATTGGTGTAGAACTTTCATTTTAACAAAATCCAGAAGATTCTTCTCCATTTCAGCTTTGAGGCGCACTAGTCTACAGTGCAACTGAACATTCCTCCTCCTCATCTCATTAGTATGAGTAAGCTCCCCCATACGGCTTCTCAGAATAATTCACACGTCCCTTATCCTGACCCTTGTGACACTGCACTGAAATTGCTTCCTTGGAGGTTTGTCTTTAAGCCTGCATGTAAACTTTTCAAGACAAGAGATGTTATGACTTTAATGTATCCTACAAAAGCTCATGTGTTAGGAACACTAGTCTTCAAATTCACATGTTAATGGATTGGAAATGAGGAAATTAGGATTAGATGGGTTCATGAAGGTAAAGCCACATACTAGGATGGCTTCAGTCTCTTACAAGAAAAGAGTAGTCCCGAGTTAACTCACTTTCTCTCATGCCCTCTGCCATGTTGTAACACCACACGGAGGTCCTCACCAGATGCCTGGGACACGCTCTGGGATTTCTCCAACTCTAAATCTGTAAGTTAATGAAAAGTATACTCCTCATAAATGTCTCAGACTATGGTGTACACGTACAACAGAAAGTGTCTTCCACGTTGCCCACTGTAATGTTGGTATTTGCTGTCTGGGATAGAGGGAGCTTCAGTAAATGAGATTCCCACAGGAGTGTGATCTTTTCCAAGTAAAAAAACTGCATCTTAGTATTCATGCATTTTTAAAATAGCATCAGTATGGCATATAATAAATTCTCATTTGTTTTGAGCTCTTGAACTTGTGCTTAGAATAGACTAAAAACCATAGTTACGTTTCACATGCCATTTCTCCGGGGTCTTCTTGATATCTGCCTGTTCTAAGGGAGCACCAGTCCCCATGCTTGCGCACGACCTTGCTCATTACAATTCCAATGAAGCAAACATCACTTTGTTTAGATTTTAAAATGACCTCACCTTCACAGTCTCATTCTTTCTTAGACAGACACAAAGAAACAATGATCGGTTAAACTATCAAGTTCACTAAGTCTTTGCTAGTGCAAGGGTCAGATTCTGAGGGATGACGTGATATCCCCGACGTCATAGAGCTGGTGGGTGACCAGATCCAACAGCGACATTGGTGCTCCCAAGCCGCTGCTGTTTCCTACTTCTCCACAGTCACTATCAGGATCAGCAGCATCAGAGATTTTAGAAGTTACCAGACTGACACTTGGTTTAAATACATATTTCCAGTGTAGGCACTTCATTCAGACAGGTACATAAATCATATTTTCAAAGAAATGTTTTATTCGAGGTTCTCCCTTTATCTACATGTTCACTCAGGCAGTCATTAATTTATTCAACAGCCTTTTATCAATTGCTTTGTCCAATATCAACCAGATAGTGGTCACTTACTACTTGTTTCATTGAACTGATAAGCTTCCTTTGGTAAATATTGATCATCCAGGTCCCTTGTATCCTCTGGTACGATAATCACACTAACAGATGAAAATTATAAACTCATCAAACACTAGAGCTGGCAGATGCCTTTGGAGATTGTCTCCTCCAGCCTCCATCTCTGCCAGATGACAAGGCTGAGAGCCAAGGAGGGAGAATACCATGCCTGAGTTCACATTACACAGTGTTTTCTGTAGCTTTTCCTGTAGGGACCTAAATTATCTGTCTTATATTCTTGCACTGATCAGAAAGCAGGTAGTTGCCAAATCCCCACTTAACTCAGGCTCAGAACCAAATAATTAAAAGATACCCCAAAGCCCTATATAATAGTGAGGTGGTTTCTAAAGCTGTCTGCTGACAATATACTCACACTGCTGATCCTAACATACATTTTGTATTACTGGAAGGGACTGCCTCATGCAAATATTCATGACACAAACTCGTCAAGCTTTGCATCAGAACATATGTGAATAATTAAGGGAATAGTGATGTAGAATATTATGGTAATAGATACCCTGGTTCCTAATGAAAGGTTTACTGACATTGTTTTTTTCTTTTACAAGGCAGCCACAAACTCATGAGAATAATTTACAATGCTCAGTTCAGCCCAACTAATTTGTTAATTTGCTTCTTTATTTGAAGATCAGGCTGATCTCAAACTCACAGCAATCCTCCTGCCTCCATGAAGCCCAGCTTCTTGTTAATATTTGTGATATAGTTTCAGAGGCTGAATCCTCAAAAATAGTTTTTCTCCTAAAGTAAACATTCACTTTAGTCACTGTATTTAACGTGGTATACTCTGAAGTTTTAGGAAAAGTGACACATAGGTTTAATTATAATTTATTCACTAAATCTCCATTATGAGTCTTGTTTTTTTCTACACAATGTCTGAGGAAACTTGACACCAGCTCCTTCTACAGTTAGATTCAGTATTGAAACTTCAGATCTCTTTGTAGTTTAGCTCTGCCATTTCACAGGACAACTTCACTGTATCTCCGCATCTGTAGACTAGGTCTGTATCTTAACCAGCAGGCAGTAGCCAAAGAGATGCAAAGAAGAGAGCCAGAGACTCAATATCCTTTTGTCCAAGAACAAACTCTTCTCACCTTCTCCTAACAGAAGAAAATCTGAAAGCTAGCCTCATAGTTACATGTGTAACTTACAGGTTCTCTCTCTGCCTCCCTCCTCCTCTTCCTCCTTCTCCTTCCTCTCTTCCACTCTTCTCTCCCCTCTCCACTGGGCCATTGTTTTCCTGCCTGACCTAAGCCTGCATTCATGAAGAGTATCGGCCATGGGTAAAATGTGGTTTTCCGTGGACCTTAAATACAAAGAATGGAAATACCACAAGACAATCTGAAGAATATCCTGGATTCTAGATGTATTAGTTACTTTTCCGCTGCTATGATAAAACACTAGGATGAAAGTAACTCGTAGAGGGAAGAGTTGTTCCAGAGGAATCGGAGTTGGTCAGAGGAATCGGAGTTGGTCATGGCAGGGAGGCATGATAGCACAGGTGACTGGAACAGAACGCTGAGCGATCACATCTTTAAGCGGGCACAGGAAGCTGAGAGAGTCAGGCAATCTGGCAAGGCTTAAAAACTCTCAAAGCCCGGGCCCATTGACATGTTTCCTCCAGCGAGGCCACATCGCCTAAAATCTCCCAAAACAGTGCCACCAACTGGAGACAAAATGTCCAAACAGTTGGAACCTATGGGGGGCATTCTCTGATATGTACTGGATACTTTTTCGTACCTCTGTTGAGGAGTAGCAGTTCTGTTTCCTCCTTTGCAATCAGGGTGCTCACCCCTGCAATTGTAGTAACTTCTCTCTTTGTTGATACAAAGGTATAGGAGAGCCACAGTAGCTGCCCCAAATCCATAACACCCCATCTGCGTTGCTTCACCTAGTAGACACATTCTACTTTTGGGACCCTAGGTCAGCAAAGTAAGGTCACAGAAACACAAAACAAACATCCCATAGGCTGGAGTCCTATAGCTGATGAAAAAGGGGAAGACAAATATGAGCATACCCTGACCACTGTTTCCTGGACATCTCAGATGTGAGAAGGCCCAGCCAGATGCATGCCCCTGCTGCTGTGAATTCTGACATGCCATTCTTGTCATGATGCACTGTACCCCTGAAGCCATAAGCTAAAATCCCTTGTTTTTCCCTCCAGTTGTTTTTGGTCAGATATTTTGTCACAGAAATGAGAAAAGTACCTTGAACAGAAATCAGATCCTGAGAAGTGGTGACATTACTCTCACTCCCTGACCATGCATTTTGTAGGCATTTGGGATTAGTTTGTGGAGAGAATGCATAACAGTTTGGACCTGTGGGCTACAGCATCCCTAGAGAATGGCAAACAGAATTTAATGGACCACTCTTGTGAGAGCTTGGAACACCAGACTGCTGAGTGAAATTCAGGCAATGGAGGCATTACTCATGAAGTTTCAGGGAGAAACAAGGGCTCTGTCACAACCTGGGTAATAGGCCATTCATGTTGTATTCTGCCTGTGTCCTGAAAAGTTGGGTAAGTCTGAATCAAAAAGTAATGGACCAGAATGTTTGGCAAAGGAAATTTCAAAACCACATAATATTCAGACTGTGGCATGATTATCTCTCAGTGTATCTATTGAGGCTTATAATGAAAATGTAATTAAGGAGAAAAGTTGCATTTTGTACTATATGACCATAGAAAAGGTGTCCTGAGGACAAGACCCCTACCAATCAAAAGCTGAAGATTATGAAAATGAAAATTCATTTGAAAGGAGACAGCCTGAATCGAGAATTACACTGAGGCAGTTTCCAGCTCAAAACTGCCTGAGGAAATGATATCTGTGTTTGGCCACCAAGGTGCCAGAAGCCACCAAGGCTGTTGTGGAAGGGGATCACACTACATCCTGAGCTGGCAGCAGTAGCAGCACATGGTATACTTGTTATAAGGCTTGAAAACTGCTCAAAGGAGTTGAAGCTGGAGGAATGGCTCAGTGGTTAAGAGCACTGGCTGCTCTTGCAGAGGACCTGGGTTCGATTCCCAGGACCCACATAGTGGCTTAACAACTGTCCATAACTCCAGTTCCAGGGGAATTTGATGCTCTCTTCTGATTTCCATGGGCATTGCATGGCACGGATGCACTTACATACATGCAAGCAATACGCTCATATACATAAAATAAATAAAAATAATCAATATGATATTTTTAAAGAAGAAAATTCAAAGAGCCATAGGATCATGGAAACTTCTGCCAAGGTTTCAGAAAGCTGCTGAGGCCTCACAATCGCTGGCCAAGGTCAGATGCCCTGAAAAGAACATCTGGAGAGGCATGGCGTATCATAAGTTCCAGTGAAGACCCTAGGATGTTAGCGGTGCCAGGACTGTGAGACCTCCTCTGAGGAAAGCTTCAGGCACTGAGCAAAGTCAGTTCAAGAGGGAAGCTGTTTCACAGTCACAAAGGACTACCCCAGCCCACTAGAACCCAGGTGATGTCATTTTTTAATTGTTTATTTAATAACCATATAATTAGAAGAAGCATTTCATTACAACAGCATTGACATACTCAATAACAATTTCCAGAGCTAAGATGCATCTCTTTCAAAATTGGCTGTAAATTTTTAGGTTTACAGTTGAATTAATACAGTTATACTTGTATTCAGTATAAACCCTATAAGACATAAAAATAGATGAGGTTTTAAACTTTAAACAAGATCTCCATTTCATTATTAAAATAGACAGTTTCATACAGAAAAATTCATTTTTAATACAATTGACACTAAGATACCCATGCATTTCTAATCTCTATATATCTGATTATTACTAGTCACAGTCGGTTACTTTCTGAGCTCCTTGGCATTTGAGCATTAAGCCCCTGTCACTGGACAAGGAGCTGGACAGAGTTTGATGATTTTCCTGTTTGATCCTAGTTTGGCCCTATTGTTCCTCTTTATGCTTCTGTTCCTCTTTTGGACTGGGATTATTTGCCCTGTGTCATTCTGTATTGGAAATATGTAAAATTTCTTTCTATTTTCCAAAGGTATACAGTTAAGAGTTTAAGTGCCAGAAAATATTTTAGATTTTTCAATTATGTTGAGACTGCTAAAGACTTTGAGGCCTCTTATGGATGAACTGAATTCATTTTGTATTACAAGATGATAATGAGCCTTTGGGAACAAGGAGTGAAATATCATGATTTTAAACTAATGTGTTGATGAAAGATGGACTTGTGATGCCTAAACTTCATTGTCAGAGTGACTGGACTTAGAATCACAGGATTCTAAGAGGTTTAACTGAGGAGGGATGATCCATCCTGATGTGGATGGTACTATCTCCCATGATTTGGGGTCCTGGACTAAATGAAAATAGAAAAAGGAAAGTCAGCATACCCTGACCTGTGCCTCCTGACCTTCCCAGATGTGAAGTCCCCGCTGCACACTTCTGCTGTTATAAGTTCTGCCATAACCACGAGATCAAATAAATCCTATTTTCTTTATGTTGCTCTTTGTCAGGTATTTTATAACAGCAATTTTTAAATATATCTTATTTATCATTTTGTGTGTATCAGTGTATTTCTTGCATGTAGATAGGTGCACCTGTATCATGCAATGCCTGCAGAGGTCAGAAGATGGTGTCGGATCTTCTGGAACTGGAGTTACAGATGGTTGTTAGCAGCCATGTGTGTTCTGAGAATCAAACCCAGGACCTCTGCAAGAGCAGCCAGTGCTCTTAACTGCTGAGCCATCTCTCCAGTGCCCATAACAACAATTATTAAAAGTAGTACACTGATCTGAGCATACATAGCCTTCTGGAGAATCTTGCCCTAGAACTACAAAGTATTTCCACCTAATTGATGTTATACTGAGTCTTCAAAGAGCTATTTTAATATTTATCAAGCTAGCTTCTTCAGGAGAGCAAGGAGCACAGGAAATTTGATGGATCCTTCCAGCAGGAGCCCCTTGCCATACTCCTTTGACTGTTAAGTGAGTTCCTTGATCAGAAGCAATGCTATGTGAACTATCACTGCAGATAGACAAGGCATTCTACAATTCCACAGATGATAATTTGCAGAAAAGCATTGTGCTTAGGAAAAGCAAATCCATACTCATGTTATATGTCTCTGTCAGTAAGAGAAAAACATTGCCCCTTTATGATTAAAGCAGTCCAAGGCAACCCACCTGCCACAAGGCAGCCAGCTAATCACAACAGGGACTGGTGCCTTAGTTGGGACTTAGTGTGATTTCTGATGTTGCCACATTGGGCATTCAGTAGTGGCCATAAGTCATCCTTAGTAAATGGGAAGTTCATGCCTTTTCCTAAGACCTCCTTGTCATCATCTGCCCGTTGCATTTCTTCTAAGTAGTCCCTGACAATCCACCTAAACCACTGACTACAGCCAATGACTCAGTAAGCTATCTGGCCATGTGTTGTTTTAAACAAGGTGAACAACCAAATGCAGTGCCCGAAACTCTGGTTACTGAGAGAATTTCCCCTCACACTGGTTTTTTCAAGGACGTTCCAGAAAGGGGCAATTGAAACAGTTCACTTTCAGGCAGTACCTGCACATCATGGGGAACTATTTGTAAGCCTGAGTCTTTTCTTCCTC
Organism: Nannospalax galili; assembly: GCF_000622305.1. Classification (NCBI taxonomy): domain Eukaryota; kingdom Metazoa; phylum Chordata; class Mammalia; order Rodentia; family Spalacidae; genus Nannospalax; species Nannospalax galili. The sequence continues at coordinate 5,470,870 of NW_008348568.1, forward strand.
TGTCAACCAAGAGGCCAGAGTTTCAGGCAGGGAAAGAAAGGGCAGAGGAACCTGTGTAGGGATCATGGGTGGGCACTAGAGCTGCTTCTTCATGTAACTTACTTGGACTTTCAGGGACTGATTGTCCCCATCATATGTATTATATTTCTGTCTGATGATGGGTGCTGCTGTGCATGCCAGTCTTACAGTTCGATGGGTCAGAAAATGCTCGATTACTATTGAGTAGCTCAGGTTGTACAGTAACTTGGTGAACCCTGGTCAAGCATTCAAATTCTACTAAGGCCAAAAACTCCTTCTCAAAAGCAGAGTAAGTATGGAGGATAGCAGGATTTGGCTCCAAAACTGGGAAGATGGGCAGTTCGCCCTTAGGATCATGCCAAAGGCTCCCAATAGAATCTCATCTGGCCCTGGTGCTTCAAAGACCATTGTAGCTGGTGGGTCGTACAACCGAAATGAAAAGGCATCTTAAACAGCAATCGAGTCTATTTTACAGCCTTCATTTTTGTTGGACTCCACTCAATGTAAGTTTTAAAAAGTCATAATCATAATAGCCAAAAGCTAAAAAATCCAGTGTCCAATATTTATCTACACTAGCACTGATAAACTGCAGAATAATCATAAAATGGAATGGTGTGTAACAACAAACGAAAGCATCCAGTGCAAATACTACCTCCTGGAACCTCACAGACAGAGCAGTGAGTGAGGGGAAAAGCTAGCCTCAAAGGACTGTACATGGCGTAATTCAATTATGTCAAACTCAGAAACTAAAATAAATTGTGGTATTGGTTACTTGACTTTGAGGGGAAGGAAGCATAGGTATGGATATAAGAAGAGATAGGAAGGATCCTTCTGGGATGTAGAAAATATTCCATACATAATATAGAATGCAAAATCCCACTGATCATACACTTAGGATCTGTAAGGATCTACACCTCAGTGAGCACTTTTTTTAAAAGATAATCACCTCTTCTTGCCAAAAGCTAGAAACTGATGAAATTATATGTGTAGTGGTATTTCTAGTCTGCTGCTCTTTCCCTTAACAACCACCCACTGTGAGTAATTCACATTTTTTTTTCATAAGGGAGTTCCTATTAGGAAAGTGTGTATCCTGACCACAATAAAAAATTTCCAAAATAAAAATTTAAACACAATTTAACAAAAACATTTTAAGAAAGAATCATTTTCATTATACATGCAAATTCAGGGCAGATGTGTTCAGAGGAATAACCTAAGTCTACCCACCACTAGGACAAAGTAAAACTGGATAAGCAGTTCTGAAATATTGTAATGATTTCCCCTGGCTCCTCGTCAAACTGCAATAGAAGCAGAAACGCTGTGAGAGACGACTTTCTTGGTATATGTGACTAAAATTCTCAGACAGTGCTAGGTGGTTGGGAAATTGGCAGAGTTTTAAATACTCAGCTTTGAAGTCTTGGAACAACCCTTAGAGGGAAAGGGGAAATCTCATTTTGAAATGAGTATGTTTTATATATATATGGGTGCTGCACGTGTGTGTGTGTGTGTGTAAAAAGACATAAGATCAGCAGAATTATCAAGTAAAACTTGTCAAGCAAGAATTATCAAGCAACCCCCCTCCAGAATTTCAAAAATATTCAGTTGGTCATCCCAACTGAAGCCTACAATACCAAACCACCAGTGTCCGTGACATGCCACATCTAACTGAACTGTTCGGCTTTTTCGTGTTTTGTTTCTAGACTGAAATATTTGAGAAGGAATCATAGCATGCTTAGACTACTCCTGGCAAGTTCTTATACCAATAAAGGACAGGCTCTCTTTTTTAAAATATATCCGAATGAAAATAAATGTTTTAATTTACTCAAACACCATGAAAACTGCAACTGATGGCTTATAATTAATGAAGCCCTAATTTGTACTCCTGAGAATGTTGGGATGGGGAACTGAGCATGATCCTTGACTTCAGTCCTACTTACTGTTCTTGGGTACTCATTCAAGCCTCAACCAGATAACTGTGGTAACTCGCCTCTGTTCAACCAATGGAATGCTCCTTTGTTTATTTCTTTTTAGAGCCTGAGAACGGAACCCAGGGTGTCTGTCTTTTAAGGCGCATGCTCCTACGGCATTACAATTCCAACTCCTTATTCCCACATCTTCACAGCTGTCTGCTCCTGATCTTGAAAACTAATAGAATTCAATTGGAATCTAATACAACTACATCCCCATATGCCTTTGTGCCCCAGAATGTACCAGCCAGATATTCTGAACATTTTTTAACACATAGACTCTCTAGGTTATCTATAGGTATGCAGTTCAGAGAAAATGTGTTGTTTAGTGTAAGTCTAATATAGAAGCAATTTTTGAATGAATTAAAAATTGCTAACCTTGCTGGTCTTCTAAGCTTTCCAGTGATTCTCTAGTCCACTGTGGGGTGCTAATAGCCCAGACAGACCTGGGGCACTCTAATCAGGCTCCACTGTCTCACAAGCTCTTGGCTATTGGGAGTAATTTTTCAGGCGCCAGCCAGAGTGGGGCCCCTTCAGTTCCTGAGTTTGCAGAAAGTTGCTCATGATGAGCACTCAAAAGATATGTGCTGCCTTTATCTTTCTAAATGAAGGGCCATGTACTCTTCTAAGGTTTGATTACATTCATCAGTGTCTAGTTTATAAATTAGAATAATCATGGTGACTTGGGTGCACTTTTATATTCACAAGCCTATCTTTTAGGATTTTTTTCTTGTAATTTCAGTTTACTTTTTTGGTATTCTGGAGAAGTTCATACATAAGTACTGGACCTACATCATTTCCACCATGTGGCCTCCTTCAACTGCTGCTATACCCTCCAACTCCCTCTCAGTTTCATGACCCTTTTCCCTATAACTATTATTGGATCACAAACACACACACGTGTGTGCACACACACACACACACACACACACACAAAACATACTGATTCCATTTAGTGTTGCTTTCATATACATGTGTTTAGAGGTAGGGGTAGCCATTTGGGATTAGGTAACCTATTAGTGGGGACTCATCCCTCTCTGAACAGTCCTTGATTGCCTATAGCTCTTCATATAGGGACTGGGCCATTGTGATTTCCTCTGTCTGAGTTGGCGTGTCAATTGGCATCATCATTATGCAGGTCTAGTTTAGGCAACCATATTGTTGAGATTTCATGGGTTCAATAACACTGCCATGTCTAGAAGACACTGTCCAGCAGCAAGCATCCTAGTCCTCTTTCTGCCCCCTCTTCTGTGATGTTCCTTGAGCCATAAGGTTTGTGTTGTAGATGTACCATTGTGGCCATGCAACCCACAGTCCCTTATTCTCTATATTCTGACCTGTTGTGGATTTACGTAGTAGCCTTCCTCTGCTGCAAAACCGAGCTTAATTAATGATGGGTGAGAGCTGTGGATATAAGAATAAGCATCTAATATACACGGAAAGCAATGGAACTGGAAAGGTGGCTCAGAGGTTAAGAGCACTGGCTGCTCTTGCAGAGGACCTGAGTTAAATTCCCAGCACGCGCATGGCAGCTAGCAACCATCTGTAACTCCAGTTCCAGGGGATCTGACATCTTCTTCTGACCTCTGTGGGTACTGCACGACAGGGGTGCACTTACACACAGGCAGGCAGTACGCTAGTATGCATAAAATAAAAAAGAATACAGGAAAAGCAAATAGCATAAGTAGAATTTGAGGCCTCTGGTTATTAACCTGGAGAGGAAGAAGCCAGGCCACATATTACCAAAACTCCTGCTGTCTCAGAAATATTGAAGAAAAGCTTCTGACCCTCCTCAGTCCTTTCACTCACACCTCTGCTTAGAGAAGATATATCTGATATGTGGGACAAGGGAGCAAGTAAATAGGTCATTCCTATGATTTGCTGCCTGAAGCATGGACCATGCTCTTTTCTCTGTTCCCTCTACATGGTGAAAATTTCTGTTACAGGTGGGTGAAGTCAGTTCAAACGAGAGTACTTTTTGTCTTGGGTCCAAGTTGTATTCCCCAATCTATATACTTAAAATCAATAGAGCTTATTATTCTAAAGGGGATTCTCTGAGAATATATGACACAAATATTTCAAGCATCTAACACGTTTAGTCCTGATGAGAGATGTATTATTCATCTTAAATGATTAGATATCCTCATGGCTTAATTTATTACATGCATAATGAATGCTTAGATAATTTCCCATCTTTCACTATTACAGATAATGCTGTGAGGAATGGTCTGATGTTTTCATGTGTAGGTATATGACAGTTTCTCTGTGGTGTTTATATTTATTAATAGGGAATTACTGCATTATAAGTAAGTTCATTTAATTGTTACCAAATATTGTTAGAACTGATCCTTGATCTTTTTCCTAGGTTTTAGCCAGTGCAAAGGCAAGAGGAGATGATCAATGTTTTTTCTCTGCTAAGTTAGAGGTAATTGTTCATCCTCCTCTTTCTCTTCCATATACTTTTAATCATTTTCTAATTCTCAGCTAAGTTCCTCTCTTTCTCTGAAAATTTGCTGAGCCATCCACAAGCAGTGGGCACCTCTCAATTGCACTTTCATGGAATACTGTCTTGTGTGAGACTTAGCAATTACTAAATTCTAAAAAGCCAACCTTGCTTGTGTATGTGCAAAAACTTATAGCAGAAGAAAAACTATGGAGCCTACTCCAAGACAGTTTTTAAAAAGTTACAAATTCCAGCACCAGAGCAGATGGACAGGAAGAGCTACAGTGACCCCATCCCTAGCTGAGGAGCTACGAGCTGGTGATGGCTGCTGGAAGAGGGAGAGCCAGTTTTCTTTGGATGGGTGGCTGCTGGAAGTTGTACATGCTCCAGTAGCTAACCCCAACCCCCGTGCATATGATTAGCACTAATTGGACTCAGTGGGTTAAAAATAAGAAATAGTTGGGCATGGTGTATACACCTTTAATCCTAGCACTGGGGAGGCAGAGGCAGGGGGATCTCTGTGAGTTCAAAGCAAGCTTGGTCTACATAGTAACTTCTAGGCCAGCCAGGGCTACATAGTGAGGCCCTGTTTCAAAATCAAACAAACACCAAAATAGGAGGACATAAAGTTGGGAGGGATAAGTGTTGGGGGGGGATTCTTGGGAGGGTTGTGGGGGTCTTCCTGGGGGAAGTTAAGTGACGAAGTGAGAGGCAGTGATGCTCAAGATTCATTGGCTACATGCATGAAATTTTTAAAACATAAATTAAAATATCACTTTATTTTTTGTCTTTTTGAAACAGGGTCTCCTTGTAGCCCCAGCTGTCCTGGAACTCACGACCAGGTTGTAGACCAGGCTGGTCTCGAACTTACAAAGATCCACCTGCCTCTGCCTCCCAAGTGCTGGGATTAAAGGCGTGTGCCACCATGCCCAGCTAAAACTACTTTTTAATTGAGCTTTTTAAAGCTCAATTTTCCACTCAAATCCAGACCCCCTCCCCAATCCATGCCTTCCCCTCCCCCACCACACCCCATGCACTCTGTCATACATGCTGAGTCCTATTCATTCAGGTGTTTGTACCCAAGTGTCCTTCAGTGTTAATGCATCCACTGCAGTCTAGTCAGCCCATCCAGTGTTTGTATGATGTCATACTCTCCCTCACCCAGCAGCCCTCAGTCCTGCACAAAAGTCAACTCCAAATGGATCAAAGACCTCAATATAAAACCTGAAACTCGGAAATTGCTAGAAGAAAATATAGGCAGCACCCTCTAAAATAATACTTTTAAAAAGCTACAGTCACATTATATTCTCTAAGCAATTTGTAATTACTCACCTTCATCAGTAAAGACCTTAGCATTACTCACAATCCATCTTTGACTCTCGTGTTCAGAACACTTGGGTTATTTATAGAAGTTATAATATGAATATTTTCTTAATTCTAACATGTACAAGCATATATGCAAACACTGTTCTAATTCACATATCCCTTGGTATCTGTTTGACCCTAGGAGGCACATAATGGAGACTATTAAAATGAGGAAAAAATATAAACATTATGTTACAAATTCTTGAAGATTTCAAAGCTAATTAGAACTTAGAGAACATCACAAGTCTTTACTGGTAAGAAATTGTCTCTTAACTTGTGGTTCCATCTGATGTCACTGGGCCAACTAGGAAAGTCAAACTTCATGACAACTCATTTTCTTTGATTCAAGATATAGTTGTGGGACAACTGACCACACCACATCCCTTCATGTATATATTAACTGGGACAAATCTAAAGATATCAATTTAATTAAAACTTTTCTTAAGAGTCGAGTCTGAAATTATTGCTATCTTAAGTCTATCATAGATGATACAGAAGACATTGTCATCACTAAAGTTTTCAAAAGCCTTATATTTCATGTAATAGAGGTAATGGTGACATTTGAGTGTGTAACAGAATGCCAGCTTGGAAGTCTTAACTGAATAAGTAAGACAAAATGACAATATCTGTAGGAAGGTGCGATACCACCTGCAGAAGTCTCAGAGTAGTCTGAGAAGCATATGAATGAGAAACCACAAAGATGATAAAAGAATGGAGAGTGGAAAGAATATTTCTGAAAACTACTCTAGAAGAGGCCAGACTGCAGTTCCCTCACCTGCTTTTGTTTTATATTGAGCTTAAACAGAATCTCCTTGCCTGAAAATAATTAGAAAGAATATAAATTCCAGGATTAGAGGAATGCACTGACTTAGGAAGTAACATAGGCATGAAGACGGACAGGAGCAGGAGCTGGTTGAAGCGGCCTACCATTATGGTAGGCCTGTTATAGGTGAGGATGGGGAATAAGAAGCCTCTCCCTTCTGTGTGAATTGTAGGCTTCTGATATACAACCTCATTGGAAAGATCAGTCATGCAGGTAGGGACTCTCTCAAAGAAGGCTTTTACCAGAGAGTAAAAATGTCCACAAAATATACACTTAACAAACCGCCAGAAAAATGAGTTGAATGTAGGTCAGAGCCACAGAGCAAAAGTCAAGACACTGTGCAGATCCCTGGGGTCCTGATTAGAGAGATCCAGCTGGGTAACCTTCAACATAGCCACTGAAATGGCCATCAGAGAGTTACCTGAACCCATTAGCCAGGATCAGGTAACAAAGCTTACAACCAAACACCAATGCATTCACTTCTGATTTCAACACAAAGTAGTCTCTCAATATAATCTTGAGAATCTAGGTTAGTGGGTAAACAGTGAAAAAAGAAGAGAGAGAAGAAGAGGAAGAGAGAGGGGAACTGTGGGATAATCAGGCTTCAGTCTTCTAAACGTAGCCTGAACTAGTTCAGTTACCAAACATAGTGAAAGGGATTGGAGGAGAGATCTTATTACTGAAGGAAGAATAACGCGTAATTTGAAAACTGCCATGTTGGATCCTACCTTCACGGCACATTTCTAAGTTATCTGTTTTGATATACAAAATAACCAGATGTTTTCTATTATCGAATCATCTCCAGAATACGATGCAATCTGCCAACATTTTCTACCAGCATCCAGGGTAACTGATCTCAGAAACTAAATAACAGTTTGGTTAAATTGAAGCTCTATTTTGATTACATTCCATGATTAATCTTCCTTGTCATACTAGTTACAAGTCTTACCATCATCGGCACTTTAAATGATCATCTATCTAATAAGGTCCTGCAGTGTGAATATTTACTATACACACTGTTAAAAAATGGCAAAGAAGCTAAAGTAGCTAACCTAGGTACATTATTCTTTGATTATTATTACACTGGAACTCTCTTCCTACCCCCCAAAAAATAAGAGGATCTGTGTTCTGTGAAAATCCATTTGCTTTTTGTAATCTTGTGTCATTTAATAATAAATTAACAGCAGGATGAAATAAATATCATAAAGTTTTATTGGTGTACTCTGAACAGTAAGTCTTGTTTTAACAATTTCAGAAGAAAACATATCTCCAAAAAAAGTCGTGAAAAAACATTACATTTGTAACAGTAAAATTTCTTAAAACGTTTTCCTCCATTTTTCTTCTGACTTTGGCCTCTTTTTGTATATAGAATTTTTCCCCAAATCCCTTAATTCAGGGTATATACTGATTTCTCCTTCTAAATTCCCTAGTCTATCAGATGTAGAATTTTCCCCCAAGATCTTTATCTTTATTCCTCATAATGATGACACAAACATTTTCTTCATTGGCTCCCATTTATCCTTACTTTCATCTTCATAATCAAAGTGCTGATAAGGGTAAGAAAGGACAGCAGTGGGGCTGGAGAGACGGCTCAGTGGTTAAGAGCACTAGTTGCTCCTGCAGAGGACTTAGGTTTGGTTCCCAGCACCCACATGGCAGCAAACAACATTCTGTAATTCCAGTTCCAAGAGATCCAATGCCCTCCTCTAACTCCCATGGGCATCACACAACACAGGTGCACTTACATACTTGCAGGCAATACACTCATACACACAAAATAAAATAAAAATAATGAAATATTTTTAAAGGGGACACTAGCAAGGGAAAGACTTAAGCATTATGTTAGTATTTTTATCACGGGTAGATATGAATTCACAGAGTGGCCATCTCTATTTGCACTTAAGTCACAGAAAGCCTTCAAATGAGGATAGCAGTATGAGGCCTTGAATAGAAAATGAGTTTAGAAGTTCATGTTATGCGTGTACCACTAGTATATCTACTTCCCTGAATACTAAGACGTTGTGTCTGTGTGTATTCTCACTCACATTTTCTCTTGCTTTGGAAAGGTGACTCCTGAAGAAAATAGTCACTCCTAAGTGTAAGTCCTAAGAAACCTATAATCAGTTTCTCTCTCTAATTGAGCACTTTTCTTTCCTTATATTTTAGAAGAAGCATGAAAATGATTTACTGATTTAGGAACTGGGTGGAGTAGACCACAAAAAGACAAATCAAAAACATCTGGAATGAACTATTTGAGAGAGAAAGAGGGAGGAAAAAAAGTAAGGCTTTCAAATGAAACAAAGTACAGATGATTTGGCCAAATTTAAGCCAAGCCAAACATTCACATTAAACATTACACTTGGGTCTGTTTCAATAGCAGGAGCCGGCAAGGGGGAGCCTCAGCCAACACAGCATCAGAGGCACATTGTGGAGCGAGGAAATGAGTTTAGTCAAGCCAGCTGTGACTTCAAAGGGGCAGCTCTCACAGAGAACAGTGGGAAAGGGTTCCCCCTTCAGTGAAGATTGCAAAGTTCATCCAATGACAGTCCAAAGGGAATGGTCTCCAGGAAGAGGCGAATTACATTCCATACATAAAGAATATTTTACTCCCATGAAGCAGCTGTGACCGTCTGAAGAACAAGGAAAATGATGAGGAAGAGAGGTGACATGAAACACACCCTGAAGGGCATTCGAGGGCTGCGGTTCTGCATGTATAATCATAAAACTGGTGTGTGTGTGTGTGTGTGTGTGTGTGTGTGTGTGTGTGTGTTTGCTTTTCAGAAAAGACAGGCATGTCTTTTGATGAGTCATGCTTCCGGCTATGTGATAGGTGACCACGTAGGATTCCTCTTCTGAAAGACTCCACTTGTTCCCTTTCTCCTTTGTGCTTCTAGACAACTTGTATTTCTTTCAAAGAATTTACTCAGCAAAAAAACCTGTCAAGGAAAAATGATGGCTTAAACCCCAAGAATGCAAAGACAAACAGGAGGAAACTAGACACCTAAACAGATTCTTATGGTATTGAACCAGGAGCCTCTGAGCAGCAATTCAGTCACAGCAGAGGCAGTGGTGGTAATGATGTTTGGAAACTTCTTATAAATTTACAGGCTCCAGCCCCTAAGTACTGAGTAAGAAAGTTCAAGTTGCTTTACCTAGCTCTCTGGGTTATTTAGAAAAGTGTTAAAGTTGGAGATCCACCTTGATTATTATATAATTATATAGATTATAGTTATGTAAAGAGGCTACAGAGAACCAACACATTTGAGCCACATTTGAGATCCTCTGCCATCGACAAATCACCCTTTCTTATCTAGTTTATAATTAAATAGGTAGCTCTCTGATAATTCACAAGGACAATACACATGTATGTGCTTTCTCTAAGTTACAAGAGTTTCAAAGGTAAAGAATCCTTCTTTGGTGTCCCCTCCCTACTTCCTCCTCCTTTCAAGCCTAATTCTTAGAAGATACAGGCTTTGGAGCTAACTTTAAGTCACTCATTCAGAAGACTTTTACATTTACCAGGAAAAGTTAACAAATATGTATTTGCAAACTTTTTCTGACTCTTGAATATGAGACTACAGTAACTTTTATCTCTTCTAAGCACTCAACTGATGCTTGAATCTCCACCATGACATCCTTTCCGAGGGTTTGCTCTTGCTTGCTATACTTGAGTACCTCCTCTGATGAAGATCTCACTATCCTGGGTTGCAGTTCACTTCCTTTCAGACAGCTCTGCTAGAAAGCACTCTGTTCTTCTAGGCTGAACATTACCATCATTTAAATTCCATTTGTTAGTTATAATCCTGTCCCTTGGGAACTCATAGCAAAGATACTTACATATTAATGTGACATTTTTCAAGTATTTGAAGTTTGTAATTATGTAGCATATGACATTGGTTAAACTCAGACTCTGGAAGCAGACTGCCTGCATTCAAATTCTTGTTCTGCCACTTACTAGCTATATGACCTCAAGAGAGTTATTTACTGTCTCTTTACTCCTTGATCTATATAAAAGATATAATAATACCATCACATCAAAGGGCTTTTATAAGGATTGCATAAGTTAATATATGTATATATGCCTAGAATACTGCAAGTATTCTAAAAGTTTAGCTATTATCAATCATCATCATTACCATAAAGATCTTGTCAATTATCTGGCCTAGGCCATATTTCTAATTCATTCACTATGTGACTTCTATCATTATACGTGTTGGGAGAAAACATCCTTATTTTCCTTCTGAACCTACAGTTACATGTAGGTGGCCAGATGAGACCACATATACTGTTCTGGCCACTGTAATTTAGAAAGAAATCATGCATATTCCCTCTAGCCTTGGCCCTTAAGTCCTCAACTTTCCCTTAGTCCATCAGCTAGATGAAAATAAGGGAATGAATCAAGGACTCCAAGATGTTAACATGCAGTGGTGGAGCCGCAGGTTGGAGGAATCATAATCCCTGAGTCAACACATGGAGGGGAGCTGCCCAAAAGCCACCAAATTGGCCACTCCCATGAGCTTAGGGTGAGCAAGAAATTAAATATACTGTGTTAAAGCTCTGAGACTGTACAGCCTGGGGTAAATAATTCAGGGGCTCCCTAATTGTGTCCCCTGCTCAGATTGTGCTTCTGAGCTCCACAACAATATATTTCACATTCTATTCAGACTTTTAAAATAAGCCATTGAGATCAAAGGTAAACTTGGAGCTTCTGGACTTAGAGCATCTTACTGACATCCAAATATTTCGGAGGACCTACAGATGCCTACGGGGGATTATGTAAGTTGTTCTAAATAATATCTGTTTATTAGTAAGTTAATTAACAGATGTATATAAAACAGGACTGTCACTGGTCCATAGTAAATATTCAATAAATGTCAGAATCACAATTATGACCATCCTATGCCAAATCTGTTTTTTCCCCATACTATGCTATTATCCAATAGTTGCTAAAATTATAAACTCACAACCTAGAGTCCAATCATGTTTCCTTCATCCTCCCACATAGAATAAACCGTCACTAACTGATCAGTTATGTTCCCTAAACGTTTCTCAGATAAACCCTGCTCTCTGTCTTCTTTTGTTATCCCTCATTTATACTAGCCAAGGGCAGCAGCATATCTGGCACTACTGTCATCATCTTTTATCTTGTCCTTGTGGTGTTGAGATTTGCCCTTCACATGGAAATGTAAGGAATCTTTTTACAATTAAGCCTTCACATGGAAATGTAAAGAATCTTTTTACAGTTAAGCCTTCACATGGAAATGTAAGGAATCTTTTTACAATTAAGCCTTCACATGGAAATGTAAAGAATCTTTTTACAGTTAAGCCTTCACATGGAAATGTAAGGAATCTTTTTACAATTAAGCCTTCACATGGAAATGTAAAGAATCTTTTTACAGTTAAGCCTTCACATGGAAATGTAAGGAATCTTTTTACAGTTAAGCCTGATGTTGTTACTTCAAAATCTGAAGTGCACTGATGCCTTCTGTTTCCTTTCACTATGACCACATGCCTGAAGCACACTTCAGCATCCTCTCATAGCCCACCCAATGACTTCATTTCTTGGGTTCAGCCACGGTGGGTTTCTGTTTGTTTCATAAAGGTAGGTATCACTGAGCATTCCCATTTTTGAGATTTTTGTGTGTTGGCTGTTTAGACAGAACTTTCTCCCCATCCCAACTTGCCTAATTAATTCCTGACTATCCTTTCTATTTAAGTTAAATGATATGCCCTCCATAAAGCCTTTAGCAATCTGTGCCTTAATAAAGATAGGCACATAGCACTTGCAACTTATTCCTTACTGAATTCAGTATACTTGCCACTATTTAGATAATCATGTTTGCCAGAAATACCATTAGGGGCCTCATGTGTATGTATATGATTCTCTGCCTAGCATATTGGCTTACATGGACAAGAACTCATCAAACATGGGTTTTTAAAAATATTTTTATTGAGTTTTTGTGCATTTCATATAATAGATATTAATCAAATTTAGATGCCCTCCTCCTTCTGCCACACGTCCATACCCTCCACCAGATTTCATAGATATCATACGTTAAGTCCTTTCCTTTGGTGCAAGTTCACCTACTAGAGTCTGTCTAGTCAGCCTATCTAGACACTTTCCCTTAAAGAAGATCTACTCTCCTTCACCCAGCAGTAATCAGATGCCAATAGTTTCAAGGCTAGGATTGGGGCCTGCTACCAATTTGCCTTGTTCTATGCTGGGTTTTGATCTGATTGAGTTAGTATAGGTCTTGTGCATGCTGACACCATTGTTGCAAGTTCACATTAGCAAGTTCTGAGTGGCCTGAAAGCCTCTGTTTTCTTTTGTAATGCACTCAGTCTGGCTCTTAACATCTTTCTGCCTCCTCTTACACAATGGTCCCTGAGCCAATGGGTGGGTGAGGTTTAATTTGAGTCCTATCCAGGGACATGCACTCTGCATGTCTCTAATTTTCTAAAACTTAGCCAGTTATTGGAAGTGTCCTCTGACCATTATGCCGGTAAGCTATAGTCACACCTCCTTCCTACACTCATCAAGGAGTCCATAGGGCAGTCAGTCACCCCTCCCACCCAATCAGTCAACCTAGCTGCAGTGGGGGAGGGACTAAGGATATATAAGCTGAGAACACCATGAGGCAGCTCTCTCGCCATTTTGTGCAGCTGTCGGAAGTCACAGGATCTGTATTTGACTGTGGACTTCCCAGCACAGCCGTAAATAGAGTGGCTTCCACTCTTCTGTAAATAAACCCCACCCTATGCTCTGTCAGGAAGCCCAAAAAGCTCATTAGGATCTTTCAAAATAAGAACAGAGATAATGGAAGCCTTCATTATCCCACCAAAGTTGACCCCATGTTGGCAAATGCTTTGGTTTTGATTTCTTATTCCTATTTCCCTCCCTTAAACTTCATTTTTATATATAAAACCTGATTCAATTTATTACTGGGGAAAATGTGTCAAAATTATCTCTCTTTGGAACAATTTTTTTAAAGTATGTGTTAAAAAAATGAAAAAAGAAAAACTTAGCCAGTTGTGGCCTCCTGTGTGCATTGTACTTTTTGTATGAGGAAGCTTCACTGGTGAGAGTTGAGGAATGGGTTAGTATTCTCTCTGCTTCCTTCCACCACGTTCCATGAGTCTTAGGTGTAGAGGTTACACTGTAGATATGTCACTTAGATTGCTGTTTCTCGGACATATATTCTCTGTGTGTGAACAGTTATTGAACTCTGTAATATTCTCCATCTTTTGCAAAAAGAGCTTCTTTGATGAGTGGTGAATGGTATATTGTCTTTCAATATAAGGATCAATATTTAACATACAGTAAGAAATGTCATTTGTGTAGCAAATGAAAAAGATAGGTTTTTCTCTAGATCTATGACCTCTCCATCCATGTGTGTTTGACTGTGTTTACAACACCACACAAGTTCCCTCCCATTGAGAGGCCTTTAAGTTCAATTAGATTGCTGCTGATTACTCCTGAGATAAAAGTACCATTACTGCACCAATAAAGATAGTTTGTACTGCCAGTCATTGTGGTTATTATGCTTTAGAGCTAGGTTGGACTGTTGATTGATTTTATCCCTTGGCATCTTTCATAACTCTCTAGAGTTATGAGAGTTAGTCTTCAGGGAGAAGACTGCCAGGTCAGTTCCAGCTGCCTTGCTCCAAGTCCTGTGTCAGTTGAGGGACACCTAGGGTGCTTCCATCACTTAGCCATTATGAAAAGATCATCAACAAACGTGGATGTACAAGCGTCTCTGAAATAGGATGAGTCCTTTGGGTGCATGCCAAGGAGTAGTATAACTGGGTCAAATGGTACGTTCATTTGTAGTTTTTTAAGAGTTCTCCACACTGCTTTCCACAGGGGTTGAACAAGTTTGCAGCCCCACCAGCACTGGATGAGCATTCACCTTTATCCACATCCTCTCCAACATTTGGTATCATTTGTTCTCTTGATCTTAGCCAGCCTGACTGGGGTAAGATGAAATCTTAAAATGGTTTTAATTTCCATTTCCCTAATTACTAATGATGTCAAACACCTTTTAAGATGTTTCTTATCCATCTTTAATTCTTTTTTTTTTTTTTGAGAACTCTCTGTTCAGCTCCTTAGCCTATGTTTTAATTGGATTACTTCTTTCTTGATTGTTTTTTGAGTTTATTATATATTTTGGATGTTAAATCTCTGTCAGATGTGTCGCTGGTGAAGATTTTCTCCCATTCTGTGGGTTTTCTCTTCACTTCCTTGGTTGCTTCTTTTGATGTACAGAAGCTTTTTAGTTTAATGATGTCCCATTTGTTGATTCTTGATCTTGTTTCCTGAGCAATTGATGTCCGGTTTAGAACATCCTTTCCTACACCTATATCTTGTAGGTTATTGCCAAAGTTTTCTTCTAACTTTAAAGAGTTTCAGAGTTTCAGGCTTTACATTGAGGTCTTTGATTCAAATGGTCTTTGCCAGTACCATTTGCTGAACATGCTGTCTTTCCTCCAGTGAATGTTCTTGGCTGCTTTGTCAAATATCAGGTGGCTGAAATTGCATGTACTCATACTTGGGTCTTCAATTTTGTCCCATTGATCTGTGGGTCTACTTTTGTGCCAATACCATGTTATTTTTATGACTATAGCTCTGTAATACCATTTAGTATCTGGTACAGTAATCCCTCCAGCATTGCTCTTAGTGCTCAGGGTTGCTTTCGCTATTCAAGGTCTTTTCATATCCTGAGATATGAATCTTAGGATGTTTTTTTTCCAATTCTGTGAAGAATGTCATGGGGTTTTTGATTGACATTGCAATGAATCTATAAATGGCTTTTGCTAGGATGGACATTTTCACAATATTAATTCTTCTAATCCATGAACATGGTAAGTCCTTCCATCTTCTGATGTCTTCCTCAATCTCTTTCTTTAAAGATTTAAAATTTTTGTTGTAGAGGTCCCCCAGGGGCTAGAGGGAGAAACTGGGTTGTTCTGGATGCAAAGGATCAGGAACCAGTGGGGAGTCTGGGCCAAGAGGTCAGTCCAGAGGTCTGGGGTGCCAAGACAAGAAATGTGCCAGTGTCCCTGCTAGGATGAGAGATGGGGTGGGGGAGCTGGGAGTTTGAATGAGCTGGGGGAGTCAAGGCACAGTAGGCGCCCCCAAACTTAGGAAAGCTGCTGACCCCAGGATGCTGGGGGGCTGGGCCGCCCAGAGATGCAAAAGGCCAAAATATTTATTTTTTCAAAAAGTCCTCCCTCCCATGGGTTATAGAGGGAGAAGAATGTCTATAAGAGCCAGGGAAGGTGGATGACCACAAGGAAACATAGTTTTCCAGGTGACTGCGAACTTACCCATATGAACTTGCAGCAAAATGGTGACAGCATGTACAAGATCCATGCAAACTCAAAGCAGACAAAAACCCAACATAGAAGTGGGGAAATGGATAAGAAGTCCCAACCTTAGCTGAGGAATTATTGGCAACTTATCACTGCTGGGTGAGGGAGAGTTGTTCTTCTTTAAAGGAATGATGCTAGACTGGTTGACCAGGTTCCAGTGGATGAACTAACACTGAGAGACTTTTATGTATACAAACTTGACTCAGAAGCCAACAGGGGTCTCTTGGAGAAGGGGTCTAAATATGATTAAGATGTATAAAATGCTCAAAAATTCAATCAAAAAATAGGAAAAAGAAAATGACAAACATCAAATGTATGACTGGAAAAAAGGAGCATCTCCAAAAGACTAGCAAAGTTCAGGTTAGGCTTAAAAATAATAATGTGGCTAGTTTAAAGCAAATGATTCTGCAATGCATATTTTCATTAAAAATAATGAAGAACTTACACTAATAATAGAATACTGAATTTTGTCATGCTCACAAAAAATAAAAAGAAATACAAGCTGTGATGTGCATTTGGGGGTAAAATGGCTTTCTTGCTGGCTCTGATCATCAGCCTGTCTAGAAAATACTGACCTTGACTATCTCACAACTCACAGCTCAAGGGGATTTCCAGAAGAGGTGATGCAAGTATGAGTCTTTGGGTTTAGGAAGTACCTCAAACAAGGTAGTCTGTAGAACACTGCAATGGACACAAGCTACTATTTCCTTCCTGTGTTGTATATGACCTAATGCTGTTATTCTTCAAATTTCTCACTTCTTACGTAGATTTAAAATGCCTGACCGTTGTTTTAAATTTAAACACACTATTACCTATTGTGGTTTGAATAAAAACTGTCTCCTAGACTCATTTATTGAATCTCTGTTACTTTCTCATTGCTTTGATAAAATACCCTGACAAAAACAAACTTAAGGGAGAAAGGGTTTAATTGGCTTAGGAACATCAGGAACAAGAGGCTGGCTGGTTATACTGTATCCACTGTCAGAAAGAAGAGTGTTAACAGGAAGTAGGGACATGCTGTGAAGCCCCAAGGCCCATCCCCTCTGACTTACAATGCTCGACCTCCTAAAGGTTCAACAACATTCCCAAACAGTGCCACCAGCTGGGAATCAACTGTTCAAACCCTTGAGACTATGGATATTTCACATTCAAACAACAGTTCCCAATGCAATGTGTAGAGGTAGGATCTGGGGAGGTGAGTGGACCATTAACAGTAGCTTAATCCCCTGATGAAGTCATAATCTGATAGCATTATTGAGATGTGGTGGAAACTAGGTCACTTGGGGATACACCTTGGAAGGGTGGATCCCGTTCCTACCTCTTCTTTTCTCCTCCTTTCCTCCTTCTTCCCTTCCTTCTTTCTTCTTTCTCCCTCCCCCACCTCACTCTGCCTTGGTCCCTGGATGCCATAAAGTCATAATGCCACAAAGTAATCATAATGCTCAGCTTCAACTCAAGCCCACTGTGATAAAATTGAGAGACTATGGTCTGAAAACTCAAACCATAAGCTAAAACCAAACTCTTCTTTTAAAAAAAAAAAAAAGAAAAGAAAAGAAAATGTGATTATAACCCAATTGGAATTCAAAATTAAGCCAGGAAAAGGGTTATATGTTGGTCCAAAAATCGACAAGCTATATAATTGGAGAAGGATTACTGTATGAATGTCCTACATATGGTGCGAAAGTATTTCCAGAGAAAGAAAGACTACGGGTGTACCACGTCTAGTTACTGGACTTCCTGATGAGCTTCCACAGTAGAGCCCTATATCCAATCACTAACTCAGCAATGTGTGCAATGTAAAATGTCTCTCAATAACATTTCTTTCTTATCTGTGAAATGAATATAATGAGCTGCAACTCATCCAGTTGCTTATGAAACCAATCACTACCCCAGAACCCACTGACGTTCAAAGACGTTAAGAAATTCCCTTAGGGTTACATTCATTCCTCCAAATTGATACAAGTTATGTCTGTGACCCAGTGTAGAACTTTTTCATTCATTCAAAAGCCAATGTCTTATCCTTTAAGAATATAAAGGACATAGATAATTCCAAGAAGAAAGCAAGTTAAGCTAAGGCTACGTTCTGCTTAGTTTTCATAAAGCTCTTGAGTTTATTAGAAGATGCCATGCATCAGATTTAAACTAACAGATGCTCTCTGCCTGGTGAGATCTGTGACCATATTTTCCTGAAAAGTTAGAGCAGAAAAAAAAGTGGCTGCAATTCAGTTGTCTCACTTCTCTCCGCGAAAATAATTTCTAAAAAACGTATGTGAGACTGTCTCCCACGGTAACTTTACATCCATCTCCAAAGAGTGTGGGTTTTCTTTAACTTGTTTCGACTCATGACCAATAGTTCTGTCACTTTCCCTGGTTTTAATAAAATTCTGTGATGGGTTTTGGATTACATTCATTCCAGAAGGAGCCCTTGTCAGTCCCTGAGTGGCCTTTGTTGTCCACAGCCGCTTGCAGTGAATTTAGGGGTAAAGGTCTCTGGTTACATCCACCAGTGAGATCAGATTCAGCTACACGAGGAACATATTATTAGGTAAAATCCAGCATTTGTTCCCATACATTGAAGGCAATTGCCTTGCAGTTCTTCCCGGAGTCTCCTTTTGATGATTCTATAACCCATTGCCTCTTATGTTGGAGACAACCAAAATTCCTTAGCAACCTAAACAGAAAACAAAATAGTATGCAGTGAAAGAGTCAAATCAAGTCTTGGGACTGTTTTCTCAAAGAAAAGAGGTCAGTTGACAAGTTTAAATGTAAAGACTGATAAATTCTCCCAAGTAGTTTTCCATCTTTAGTAGTTCCAGCAATTACCCTGTTAATGGAACACTTAGGTCACTGTATTTAAGGACAGGAATCAGTATATTCCAAAAGGTACTTTGAATCTCTCTCTCTCTCTCTCTCTCTCTCTCTCTCTCTCTCCTCTCTCCTCTCTCCTCTCTCCTCTCTCCTCTCTGCTCTCCGGCCATTCTTCACTGAGCTTTTCTAATTGCTAAACTCTTCACTCTGGCTTAAAGCTTAAGAATTTGAAGAATTGTAGTACACATGTGGTACCAGTGCAGTCAGATTACATCACATTCCTGGGCCTTAATTATCCAAGCAAAATATTTTGGTCCCAGGTTACCATAAATAGTATCAAGGTTTCCTATCTCTGTATGTATATATCAGATTGCTGCTAATAGTATTGATTATAAATTTATGTTCATATCTGCACAAGTGTGCTAGATAGCTTGTCAACTCGACAAATCTGGGAAGAGGGAACCTCAGTTGGGGAATTTCCTCCACTGGAAATTTTCCTCCATTGGAAATTTCCTCCATGGCCTATGGCCATGTCTGTGGGGCATTTTGTTGATTTTTGAGTGATGTGGGAGGGCCCAACCCACTGTGGGCAACATCAGCCCTGAGCAGGTTGTCCTATAATTATATAAGAAAGCAGGCTGAGCATGGGCCAGAGGAGCAAGCCAGTAAGCAGTGGTCTGTGCTCCAGGTTCCTGCCCTGAGTTCCTACCTTGGCTTCCTTTGATGATGAACTGTGTTTGTAAGCCACACATCAATCATCACAGCAATATGAAAGCAAACAAGAATGTGTGTGTGTGTATGTATATGTGTGTGTGTGTGTGTGTGTGTGTGTGTGTGTTTGTAGATGGGCATGCACACATATGATACCTATATAAATATATCAGAAGATACACATATTTGACAAGAGAGTGACTGAATATATGAGATTAGACCTAGGTTCTGTTTCTGAAGAACTATTCTTCACCAGCACAGTGAGTTTAGAAAAATTGAGCCTCAGTTTCCCCACTTGTCAACTTAGATCAATTTTTCTTACTAGTCAGATTACTTAATTTAAAATTCTAATAAAATAATTTGAGTCCTAGGGATGAATTATGCTAGGCACATTCAATAACTTCTAGAGGAAAGAACATTTTCCTAGTTCTTACATACTGTCTATCTTGAAATCCTAGAGTATTTGTCCTCTGCAAATCCATGACCACTCATCCCCTCAATGGGGCCTTGTAGTAGAGCTCTGTGGAGGACTGAGAGCCCTGTTCTGAGAAGGCTGTAGCCTCCCCATCATTTCCTGTCTAGAATAATTCTCAAGAGTATAGTCACATAGGATAATCAGTCCATGGTTTGAAAGAAACCCAAGTTTTTTGAAAATCTAATTTTCAGGTCCATTCTCCTGGGTGAGCAGTAATATTGCTTTAATTCATTGCTTTATGGAAAGTGGGGGGAAAGCTAGAGCTCTGCTTTCCTTGTTCCCTTTGGCCCATGGGGTTCTGTGTATGACGGTTCTGAGTGTAAACGTGAATTCCTTGAAACAACCTAAATACCTAATCACTACCAAAGCACATTAATTGAATGGATCATTGTATAACTGCCATAAATGGTTATGAAAATTATTTGTAAGTATGAAAAAGTGACCATGTTATAATCTTAATTAATAAAGCAAGGTTCAAAATTCTATAGTGTACATGATATCACCTGTATGTAAGCATGTTTTGTTGATCACAATGAACTCTAAGCTCCATAGGCAGAAAGTGAGTTTGCTCTTCTCGTCAGCTGCTCTGTTAGCTGTGCAATAGGTTTTCCGACACAGGCTGCTAACTTTTTCAGGTCAACATAAATGTTACAAATGCAGTTAGTTCTTGACATGAAATTATGTCTTGACTAAACCTTTCAGAAACTGAAAGTAGAAAATGCACTGACAATACTCAAAATAAGTAGGAAATGATCACATACTTGTAACATCCTAGCTCAGTCAAGACTACGTGAACATTCTTAGAACATTCCTATCCTTAAGTTGGGTAAAATTATCCCACACAAAGACTATTTTATAAGAGTGTTTAATATTTAATATAATGTGCTAAATGTCTGTATACAAAACAGCTCCAGTTACACAGTATACCCTAGAGAGCCAGGTGTTTTCCCATGTGATCACTGGGCTACCTGAGAAATGGTGGCTTGCTGCTGCTGACCAGCATGAAGAAAGTGTCACACTGCACAAGGCTATCCCAGGAAGGCCTCAAAAGTCAAAGTCCAAAACTAAAATGTCTAATGAGTGCACGTCACTTTCACATCATGAAGTAGAAATTTCTATTCGAGTCACAACAAATTGGGGACAGTGTGTGTGTATGTGTGTGTGTGTGTGTGTGTGCGTGTGTGTGTATGTGTGTATGTGTGAGTGTCTCTGTGTAAGTCTGTATATATGTCTGTATGTTTATGTGTATTTGTGCACATTTGTGTGAGTATACGTATGTGAATGTGTATATGTGTGTATATATATGTGTTTATGAGTATCTATGTGTGTTTATGAGTCTGTATGTGATTGTGAGTGACTGTGTGTGTGTATATGTGTGTGTGTTTTAGTCGCCTTCAGGCAATATAACAATACCCATTTAATAATTAAAATACTCAGTCCAATAACTTAATAATATTTCAGTCCAATAATTAAAGTGGTGGATGACACCATCCATTAATGAAATTTACATTTTTCCTTCTGTGCCGACTCAGGCTCCTTCTTCACTTCACCCCTGGGAGCCTGCCATGAGAGAAGGATCATCCACAATCAAACATCTTTCTTTTCTGGCTCTTAGCTCTCCTTCTCTCTCTCCCTCTTAGCTGCCTTATAGCCTATCGGCATCGAGACAGGCCAAGGGAGAGAGGTGAGAAACTGTAGGCTCAGGTGTCGTCTGGTCTTAGTTCTCTCTGAGGTGGCAGATGCCCACTAAGGAGAGCTTCTCAAGGAGTGTCCTTTGATTCATCAGATATGCTGCATGGGCTTCTTTCTGAGTTCTAGTTACTGGCTTACTTCTTATCCCCAACTACTTCTCTAACCCCAGCCCCTACACTGCTGATTGCCTACCACTCTACTGAGTCACTTGACATGTCAAGTAGTCTTACTGGACAGAGACACTTTTAAAAACAGTCCAGACCTACATCCTGTACCCGCAACACCTGGGCACTCCCCCAAACATAGCTCTACTCTACATTTCTTGCATCCTGAGAACTACATCCCCATTAAGGTCCTCAGGTTGGCACATGCCAGAACCCAGAGTCCTGGTGGCCCACATTCTGAGCATTTTCTCTGATAGCTTCTCCCATTCACCTTAGAAAGAGGGACAAACATAAGCCGCCACAGGCTGGTGGTAAAGGGTGATGGTACATGGCCACAATTCTACAGCTGTGCTTCATTCTTCCTGATTCAACTTCAACCCACTTTTTTAAATGAACCACTCCTTGGCCTATACCCAAAGGACTCATCATACTGTAGAGATACCTGTACATCCATGTTTGTTTCTGTTCTCTTCACAATAGCTAAGAAATCGAAACAATCTAAATATCCTTCAACTGACAAATGGTTAATGAAAATGTGGTACATCTACTCAATGGAGGTCTACTCGGCAGTAAGAAAATATGAAATTTGCAGGTAAATGGATGGAGCTAGAGAGTGTTATACTGAGTGCAGTAACAAAAATGCAGAAAGCAAGTGATGTATGTTCTCCCTCATTTGTGGATTGCAGCACCAATCCCTTATATGTGAGTACATGCATTCTGATGTGACACAGGGAGCCAGGTAAAGGCAAAAGATACATGGAGGTAAAGAAAAATAAACAACCTGAAAGGGCCATAGTAGGAAACAGATGTTACCTGAGGGAGGTGGAAAAATTATGAGTAATCAGCAGGGAGGAGAGGAGGGAGGGACATGCAGGTACCATGGGGTAGGAGAGGGAGGGAGGTCAGGAACAGAAAGATGGAGGGATTTGGACGGTATTAGGGGGAGGGTGGGGATAATGGAGGCACAGTGACTAGGGAGGGAGGGAGGAGGGAAGCTGGATGGGAGAAGAAAGTCGAGATGAGTGAATCTCGGGAGCCCAGGAAACCTAGAGGGGAAAGTGATGCCCTAGAAACCCTGTGAGAAATGCACATAGAGTGTCTGAACATGAGTATGTATACCTGGGAGCTGCTTGGAAGAGAAAGCAGTATGAGACAGAAGAGACCTCAACTAGAGTGACAAACATGCTGTATAGCACTCACCAAAGAAACTTCTTTTTGCAACAGATGGAGGCTACTGTAGAGTTTCACATCTGGTCAGGCACAGAGAACATATGCCTTATGCCTAGGAGATGCCCAGTACTAGGCGACACATCTGCAGTCGAATCTCTACAACTAAGGCTCATGGAACATAGCGGACTAAGGGGCAGAGAGAGGGCTAATGTACCCCTCAACTTTCACCAGTGAGGCTTCCATGTACATCAGAGTGCAATGCACACAGAAGGCCACAACTGGCCAAGTTTTAGAAAATAAGAGACTGTAGAGTGTAGGATGGGACTCCTACATGGAACCTCACCCACCCACAGCTCAGGGACCATTGTGGAAGAGGAGGCAGAAAGATTGTAAGAGCCAGGACTGGTTCGTGAACATGGGGAGGTGGAGGCTTCCAGGCCACTGGAGGCTTGCTCATGTGAGCCTGTGGCAGTGGTGGCAGTGAACACTGGACCTTGTCAGCTCAATTAAACAAGGGTCCAAAGGGGAGGAGAGAATAGGTGGCGGGCCAGCACTAGATTGAGAACTATTTGAGACTGATTACTGCTGGGTGTGAGAGAGTATGACTTACATATGACCACTGGGTGGGCTAACCAGGCTCCAGTAGATACATCCACACTGAAGGACATTGGGTACAAACACCTGAATGAATAGGATTCAGCAGGTATGGCAGAGTTCATAGGGTTTGGTGGGGGAAGAGTGGGAGGCATGGATGGAGGAGTGGATGGAGGGTCTGGATTTGTGTGGGAAATGTGTGAAAATTTAAAAGTTCAACAAAAAATTATTTATTTATAATTTTTTTATGTGTATGAGTGTATTGCCTTATGTAGGTAGGTGCACCCACATCATGCAATGGCCACAGAGGTCAGAAGAGGGGTCATCAGATCCCCTGGAACTGGCATTAAGGACAGTTGCTAGCCACCATGTGGATGCTGGAAATGGAACCCATGTCCTCTACAAGAGCAGCCAGTGCTTTTAACAGCTGAGCCATCTCTCTAGCCTCAACTTCAGTCCCTTGTATTCTAAAGTAAGACTCTCTGTTGTACTCTTTTTACTACATTTACCTAGCATCATACTATGTGTCAGTGTCTCAGAAGTGAAATAGAATTTCATAATACTGCATTTAAATCAGATCCGCTGAATGAATCTCCACATGTATCACCCTGGCATCCTTAATAAAGATGGGACTTGTTTATCTCAAGTGATGTCTCCCAAAATGCTTGCTTGTCTCTGTCTTTCTCCTATCTGACAGATTGGATAGAGCACCACTAAGATCCCTGAAGGCCACTAGCCAGGAGAGTCAGGAGAGAATGACTGAAGAGGAGAGTTACCCAAACACTGTGCTCTCCCTGTGCAGCCTAAATAGGAAAGGAACTTGAATTGTTCTGTAATAATAGGTACACTGTCTGCCGAAATAACTATGAAGGTATTGTCTGAACAAGACGATATAGCCTTGGCTCCATACCCAATAGCTCGCTCCAGGTCTGTAAGGTCCAGGTTCCAAAGACATGGATTTCTGCCAGTGTGGACTCAGAGCTCATGCCATCTCTGTGCTAGAAGGGAAATCTTATGTTCACCTCAGCTGCCAACTTTCCAGCTGCCATCCTCATCAGTAAATGGCAAGGAGTTCTCTGAATTTGGACTAGAGAAGATGCTGCGAGAGCCAGGCTAGTCAATGAGCCTAATCATTATAACGTTATAGCAAACCTTTGCTGAGCACTGACCGTGAGCCAACACTGCTGACAGCGGTCTGTGTGTGTTACAGCATTTAATTTTCTCTGCTACATCGAAGCCAGTACTGCTGTAAGTGTGCTACGTGTCAGGAAATGAGCCCCAAGAGCTTTAATAATTTCGCTACAATCACTCAATTTACAAGGGTTAGGACTGGGTTTTGCACTCAGGACTTTCTAAACCTAGCTTAGTAACCTACCAGTTATTCATCTAATCTATCTCCAAAGCCCCATCTCATAGCAGAGATTCCAGAATCTGATCAGCCAGGCGTGGTTGGTACACATCTCTAATCCTAGCACTTGGGAGACAGAGGTGGGTGAAAATTTTGAAATTGAGACCAGTCTGGTCTACAAAGTCTAGGCCAGTTGGGGCTACGGGGAGACCCTGTCTCTAAGAGGGAAAAAAAGGCACGTAGCTCACTATCCTGGGTAAGGACTTTCTCCACCACTCTGTGCTTCTTTTCGCTAATCTTCCAAGCTCCAGCTCTGTTCTAAGTACAGCCAGACCCGACTTTGCTCACTTTTCAAGATCAGAGCAAAGTGGCATTTTCAGAGTGGTATGGCCATGGGCTGGCCCTATCACTGCAGTATTATTGCTGAACATATCTTTCAATTAGGTGATTTTTGCTTTTGCTTCTGACTTGTGTTTTAAATGTGCTTTTCCTTCTTTATCAAACAAACCCTACCCTTCACTAGCTCCCTTCTTTAATCCCCTCTTGGCCTCTCCTTTCTAGCGTTCAGCCTCCTTAACGCCACTCTTCTTTTTTTTTTAATTTTATTTTTTTGTGTATATTTCATACAGAACATCTCAAATAATCTTAATCATCTTTATATTCCCGTCCCTACTGGCACCCTCCCATAGCCCCCCACTGGATCCCATATACTCTGTCATCCCTGTTAAGGCCCACTGTGTTGTCAGTGTCCCCAGCCGTTCCCCAGTGCAAGTCTCTCCACTGAATCTAGTCAGCCTGTCTAGAGTCCCTTGTTTTAGGAAGACTAGCTCTTCTTCTAGCAGCAATCAGTTGCCAATATTCCTTCAGAGAAGACTGGGGCCGGCTGTTCATTTTCCCAGTTCTATGCTCAGTTATTATCTGCCTGAGTTTACATGGGACTTTTGTATGCTGACACCATTGCCATAGAATCATATGAGCAGGTTCCCAGGAGCTTGTAGGACTCTGTTTCCATATGGTCAAGCACCTCCTCCCTGGCTCTTACAATCTTTCCTCCCCTTCTTCCACGATGGTCCCTGAGCCTTGAGTGGGAGTTTAATAAAGGGGTCCTGTCCAAGGACCATCATTCAGCAGACTCTTGATTTCTACTCTTTAGCCATTTGGGGCTAATCCTCTTAGCAACATGCACGCATACACTTAGTAAAGCAATAAACAGAAAGCCAGATATAGTCTACTGGCCGGTATCAAATGGCCCATAAGTTAGGAATTGTTTTTATGCTTTTCAGAATTTTAGAAGTTAAGAGAAATCAAGAGAAATATATATGACAAACAATGAAGTACTGATTAGGCATGAATAAGGATCTATTGGCACAGCCACCATTTTTGAAATGTTGACCATGGTGACATTGTAGTACAATGGCAGAATTCAGGAACCACAATAAAGAAATGTAGCCCATATTTTATATGACTCTTTATCAAAAATCATTTGTTATTAATTCTTGCATTCAAATACTAGCATGTGGTATCCCAGGGGCGTGGATTCCCATGTTACTTATTTTTATATCTTCCACACCCAGCACCACTGCTCTTAGTAGCCACTTCGAGGAGCAAACGAGTGAAAGTGTAGTGAGCTTTTTAAAAAGCTGGTATACTTATAATCAGGAATCAGAGCCTTGAAATCCAGAATCATCCCTGTTGATTACTCTCAAATATCAAAGTAGGATATTTTGATGAACACTTTTCACAAGGGGGTAGTATAGAAATCAAGTCCTGATCTCAGTTAATTTGCTACCATCTGGAGTAAGGAGGGATAATGCTGTTTCAAGATTCCTTAAAGAGAAAATCAAGCAGAGTCAGCCACTTTGAGAGCATATATGGTCTACTGTAGAGATACACAGCGAGCTGATAAGGACCATTTGAGAAAAAAAGTCAAGAAAATAAATACCTGAGCTTCACTCTCCATCTTCCCATGCTCTGCTTGGTTGCCCTAGTGCTGAAACCTAGGCCCCAGAGCTCTCCCAATGCCACAAATGGAGGTTGGCTTCTGGGAAAGAGAGCAAGGTGGAAAAAGATAAGATGCACAAAGGGGCCGGGGAGACACCCTTCAGGTGGCTTTAGTGACAGGCACCATGTGTTCCTCAGCTTTCCACTGCCTCGCCTAGAAAATGAGCAAGTTTCATTATATAATGTTTATATTAATCAGCAGTGATAATAGGAGCCATTTGTTGAGAATTTATTATGTCCTCTATACAGATCCTGTTATATCAGCAGGTATAAAGATGAGATCAGTGCTCAGAGAAGTACTGCACAAATGAATGGCACATTCATTCACACAGGTGAATGGCTACAATACATTTCCCTCCCATATTTTCAGTTACCCCAGTCTGTTTTATACTGGTTGTGAGAACAGCTTGGGCTGCTCTCTTATGATTCAAATTAAATTCAGTACTGACCACTAAGCTTCAGGTTGTTCAGATCTGTTGGATTTACTAAACACATACTACTTTCTCTGATCTTATCCCTAGTTTCCTGTGATCACTAACTCAGACACCCCTCTACATAGATAGAATGAAGCATCCTGAATGTTAAAATTAACCAGGAAATACAGTCCTTTGGACCTAGCTTTTTTTTAATTACTGTCATAATGTAAGCTTAGATAGAAATATTGGTACAAGGGACTCTGAGGACAGATGTACCCAAGTTTTCTGAGAAACATGTTGAAGACTGAACATTATTTATTTATTCTGTGCAATTTGCTCAACACTGGAACTGGTGTGCATCATAACATGGATGTGATTTCTTAATTATTAATGCTATTAAGAATTGACACCATTAATAACACTGTAATACCATTAATAATTGAACACATAAAATGGAATTTTCTGGACTTAATTTATTATCATTAATTTTCTGTGCCAGCTTACCAGAGTTCATTAGAATGGTGGTCAAGTCTGTGCATCAAATTATTTAACCAGTCATCTTCAGGCTTAAAAGGACTAAGGAATTATGGAATTCAATCATTTCTTTTGCTTGCCATTAACAGCCCTTCCTTCATCTTCTCCTCTATGCAGAGGAGGGGAAACTTTTTGGTGACTAACTCTATAGCATATAGCACATGCTTACTTCCAGCTTTGAAAATGTAGGCTAAAGGATAGAGGAGGGAGGAAATCTGCCTATGGAACAACACAGCCTTGTGACAAACACACTTTTTGGATTAATTCTTTCAATCCAGGTCCAGAGATAAGCCTGGATCCTACCATGGACACTCGGGGTCTGGGACGGCTCACCTTTCTTATACCTATTTTTTTCTCAGGACCTCCCCTTCCTAAACTCAACAAAGCCAAAATATTCCTTCCCCTGCACCCAGTCTTTCCTCGAGATAAATACATTGGCCCATTTAAGAATTCCTCAGCCATTTGCCATACAGAAACCAAAAAGAGACAGCAAGGGTTTTCTGTGTGGATAATATATACAGGCCTAACATTGGTTTAGCAAATTCCAATCTCATGCAAGGCACTAAAGCTTATCAAGACTAATTTATTTTAGCTACAAAAAAAGTGTAATACCTACAGTCAAAGTGAAATGGTAGCCAAGGTAAAGATCAGTTCTCAGGTCCACAATGAAGAAAGGACAAGGTCTTCAGAGGAAGGGGAGGGCAGGCAGATGGCTTCTGGCCATCTGCTTCTTCAGAATCTGCTCAGGCACACAAATGCTTCTCCAAGGTCACACCCCTCCCTGAGAGGGTCACTCACTCATTGACTTTGCCTTGGACTTACTAGGAAGCAAGTTTTCATGCCAGAATGAGCCTCCAGAATGGAGCTTGACCCCATGGACTCATCCTTCAAAACAGGGACATTTACATACAGCATCTGACAAGGCCAATCTTTGTGAAGTTCTGGCCCCGTTAGCCAGAACAGAGATGATGGTGATTCCATTCTTCCTCTACCAACCCCCTACACCAGCTTTGTACAGCCGCCCATAAAGCCCTCTGGGATTCTCTGACAAGAGAATAAATGTGATGTATTCTTCCTATGAACTCCAGTAACGCCCCATATCTTTCGAGCGGTGTTCTCCTTGTTCCATCTTTGATTATCATTACCTACTGATGAATCTGTCTTTCCCCCTCTCTTGAAGTGTGTGCCTCAGAACCCATTCCAGTGACTAGTGTCTGCGTGTGACCAATAAGTGAACAGATGGCTCACTGCAACCTTGATTCTCTCTCTTGTGTGCTTATTAAAGCTTAAGAGACCCCGCCCAGGGCTTAAATATACATGAAAAAACCTGAAATCTTAAAACATATTTAGCTCTTAGTTTTCAAATAAATATGTTGGATAATAAATACAAAATAAATTAAAAATTATTCACTATTTCTCATCTTAGTTTAAACATAGTCTGATCTTGACTTTAAAAGAAGCTACATTATGTTTAAATTTATATTCCTAGTTGTACCAAGTTTCTATGGAAAGAATATATAATCAAATTAATATTATCTCATAGCAATTCATATGGCTAATATTCTTTTTATGAATTAAGTAAATAGTTCAATTTTTTGTTTTAGGGTTTTTGTAATTATTTCCCGTGCTTCCCATGGAGGTCTATATAAATTATCATGCACTCTAGAATACAATTACAATAGGTCTTCATTTCCCTGACATCATTTAACCCTCCTCCTGGATTTAGTCTTCTTGATTAACCAGAGAGAAAATTTCATGGCATCACCTGGACATTTGGCGAAGGATACTGAACTCCAGCGTTAAAATCATCTTATCCCTGATAAATCTTATGAACTATTCATTAGTTCATTGACTTGTTAAGGATCTATCTGCATCCAATGATATTAAATGGTACAGGAGAAGGGAACATCTGGGATACAGATGTCCTTGAGTCTGAAACTCTTCCCCTTCCTGCCATTGAGGTTTAAATTGGGTACTGTGTTCAATTATGTTTAAAACACAGCTTCAACTAATAATTTTAGGTCTGCTCTTATGCATACCATCATCTGGTTTATCAAATATTGATTTATGTCTTTATTTCTCATATATGCATGTACATGTGTGTTTATGATATATGCCTATCTAATATTTATAGTATATAAATATTAGCTATACATACATATGTATACATATACAATATGGTTAGGGACTTTTATGAATGATAACTGCCACACGCAGCAGATATTTATTTGTTGGATGAATGATGCGTGAATGCATAATTTCTGACTTTTCAAACTCATGAATTCTCAAGTGGAAGAGACCTTCAAAGCCATCTTGTCTACTTTGGCTCTCTACCCTTCTGAACTGTTAGTACTTTGAAAACAAAATACTCCTGGCAGGTGATGTCATGCTCTCCCAAAGTCACGATCTATTAACACTTCCTTAGCATTCTTTACCTGCCCATGGGGTATGTAATTATGTGTTCTGATTATCAGTAACTTATGTCCTCTTAAATTACATAGCCCATGTACAGGATTATCAACCTTACTGATTTTTTTTCAGAAACCCAGGTTTCAGTATCATTGTTATTCTCCATGATTTTTTCCAATTTTATTGATTTTTGCTCCAATTTTTATTATTAATTTCCTTCTCTTTACTTGGATTTCATTTATTCATCTTTTTCTAGTTTCCTAGGGTTGTTTTAGAGCTTCCTTACATTATACAGAAGACAGATGATAGATAGATAGATAGATAGATAGATGATAGATAGATAGATAGATAGATAGATAGATAGATAGATAGACAGATAGATAGATAGAAAGTCAATGCTTCATAATGTTGTGTCCTAAAACTTTTGGTTTTGCTTTCATTTTAATTTATTTCAGTTTTTTAAAATAGTATTTTTCTTAATTCATTGAGAACTCAAGCACTGTGTTTTGATTATATTCACCCCTCCCCTGTCTCCTCCCAGCTCTCCCCTCACCTTCCTGCCCTCTCAACTCCTTGTTCTCTTTTTCCTTTTAAACTCTAATTTGTGTTGTCCAAATACCCTTGGATGAGGGGGCATCCCCTGGAATGTGGTCGACCTACCGGGGGGTCACATCCTTAAAGAAAACTGACTCTTATTTCCCAGCTGCTATCAATTTCCAATAACTCCTCGGCCAGTAGTGGAGCTTCGTGCCCTCCCCCACCCATGCTGGGATTTTTGTCTAGCTTGACCTTGCACAGGTCTTGGGATTTCTTCTTTGACCCATATATCATTTGGAAGTGTATTGCTTAGTCTCCAAGTTTGAGTGAATTTTTCCCTATTATCTTTCTGCTGAGTCTCAGTTTAATTCAAATATGACAGAGAAGCTATGTACATGAAATCTCAACTCTACAGTTGTCTCAACAAGACGTCCATCATGACAAAACCACCTGAATGCCAGTGTTGTCAGAATTGTCACAAGGTCCCACCTCTAGTTGAAAAGCCACAGGTAATGAAAGACAGCTGAGAGAGGGGGAATGTGTTTCCTCTAACGACCAGTTCCCTAATAGGTTATCTGATCCTAAGTGGTCAGCACTAACCACGTATACATAAGAGCAACACTAAAAGGATTCAGTGGGCTATACACACACAGTCTAAAAGCAAGCATTGTATGATTGGTATTTTTTTTTAAGTTGTTAAAGTGTGTTTTATGGCCCAGAATTTGGTCTATTCTGGTGAATCTTCCATGTGAGCTGTTGCTGTTGGATGAAGTGACCTATGCATGCCAATTATATCCAGTTGATTGATGGAGTTGCAGAGTTCAACAGTGGCCTTACTGATTTTCTGCCTGCTGAAGCTGTCTATCTCTGATAGAAGAATGTTGAGGTCTCTAACTATACTAGTGGGTTAACTGAGTTCTCGCCTTTATTCCCATCTCTCTTCATTTCCCCCATTTATCTTTCTGTCTTCTACTCCCTCTCCCTTCCATTCTCAAAGTCCAAGGACAATACCCAAAGCTCTTGCTTATTAAGAGTGTTTTCCCTCCTAGTCCCTTGCAGGCCACCAATGCAGTGCCAGCCCAACAAAGGCTCAGTCAACCTGCTAGAGTGGCCTGGAAGAAGTGTTGCCTCTTCTAGTGTCCCGCATTGGCTCAAAGTAACTGAGTCTTTTTCTCTGAGTACACTTAGTCACAAGCTGTAGACTATACAAGGAAGGGTGAGAACTCAGGTTGGGTGGCTCCTCTGCAGCTGAGTCATACAATCAAGGGGCCGATGGATACAGAATGTCTGCCAATCCCAGCCCCAGGGTTCACCAGCCAGTCTTCCTCAAGGGGTGAATGAGGCAGTAAATTTCTTTATCTACTACATTTCTTCCCTTACACAGTGCTTATAACTGAATGCAAATTATTTTATAATAAACAAAAACTATACATACTAGCTTCTTATGTTTATATAACAAGATGTCTAGTGGTAAAGTGTTGCTTATGTTGGTTTTATACATCAATAATCTTAACAGGGGCCAATGAGATGGCTCAGTGAGCAAACACACTTGCAACCAGGCCTGAAAATATGAGTTCGATTCTCAGAACCAACATCAAGGCTGAAGGAGAGAATCGACTCAACACATATGTGCTCAAATCTCCACTCATGGGTGGTGGCATGTGCATACCTGTGCACATACATACACACTTGAGCACGCACATACACACTATAATAATGAATGAAATAAAGTTAAAAACTAATGTCAATAGCTTTCTTGCCCTTATTGTTCATTTTGCAAGGTGGAAATTACCATGGTCCGAGTCAAGGAAAGGATGAGAGGTACCAATTCAAACTGTTCCTTTTCATCAGAAAATGAAAACCTGTTTAAGAGCTAGAGGACCCGGATGCCCTACTGCTAGAAAGTTTCTTCCAGAAACGACAGAGAAGCTATGTACATGAAATCTCAACTCTACGGTTGTCTCAACAAGATGTCCATCATGACAAAACCACCTGAATGCCAGTGTTGTCAGAATTGTCACAAGGTCCCACCTCTAGTTGAAAAGCCACAGGTAATGAAAGACAGCTGAGAGAGGGGGAATGTGTTTCCTCTAACGACCAGTTCCCTAATAGGTTATCTGATCCTAAGTGGTCAGCACTAACCACGTATACATAAGAGCAACACTAAAAGGATTCAGTGGGCTATACACACACACACACACACACACACACACCAAAAAAAAAGACAACAGCAATAACAATAATTAAAGAAGAGGTCATAAAATTGAGAGGAAGTGTGGATGATGTAGGATGAGTTGGAGGGGTAGAAAGGAGGGGTGGAAATTATGTAAATACAATGCTATATGAAATTCTCAAAAAATTAAAAATTTAAATAAAAAAGAAGTCTTTAGAAAAGCATTCTTTTCTAAGATCTCTTTGACCATAACTAAGGTATATCAAGACTTGCCAGAAAGCTGAGACACTAGAAATGGTGTTGTTATGATTGACTGTTACTGATAAGAACATATTGATCTCCCTTTTCTGAAAAAAAGTCCTATGAGACTGCTGCTAGTGTGGAAAATGAAGGGTAATTGAACACTAGGGGCAATGCTGACAATATTTACCATGTTAAATAAACTTTCACTGAATAGGGAATGATTTCTTTGCTACACACCTAATTCCTCCAATTGGAAGAACTCTAACTAAACCACTTCTGAGGTCATTTCAAACCCAGTTTTTGAACTGAAGGGAACATAAAAGTCCATCCACATTTAATAAAAAGAAATATTTTAACAATGGGAAATCATCAAGAGAGCTATCAAAAAGTTCCTAAGCACCACATCCAAACTCCTGTGGTATCCCCAAAGGAATCTTCAGGCAACCGTTGGATTTCAAAGCAGAGCGGCTGAGGCAATGCTAAGCCGACGCCGAAGAATAACCACTTTGTTCTTCTTCTGAAAATAATGATCAGCTGTAGGGCCCGTGAAAAGCCTCCCTCTTACCACCTTTAACAACTTGCCTCTGCCTTCCTCCCAACCCCTGACGGATTTCCCTGCTCAAAATCTGACGTAAATTATTTCCTTACCACGGCAAGCTGCCTGAGATTTCTGGGAAGTGTGTTTAAACAGGAGCCCCGCCAGGGCTGGAATCTGCAAGGCTTCTGTGTAACCTGAAATGTAAACTATAATTAGGGACACCGAGGTCCCGGAAGTTGCTGGCCATGAGAGTTGTCTGCTGGAGGAGTGTGTATATACACAAACATATATTATGAACATAAGTAAATACATGTGATTCTGTGTGTGCATGTATATGACATTTTTCTATTTGTTTATTAACTTATGAAAAACTGAAACTAAAAATTGTGTTAGTCTGATGTACAGCACATCAGCCCTCCCTAGTCTCCCTTCTTTTTCCTTTCTTTTCACTGATTCTTATATTCCTTCATTCATTTTTTAAATTTTTATCATTTTTATTTATGTATATGAATATTTTGCCTGCACGTATGTAAATGCACTCATGTTGTGAAATGCCAACGAGGGCCAGAGTCAGATCCTCTGGAGCTGGAGTTATGGACAGTGGTTAGCTGCCATGTGGGGCCTGGGAACCAAACCCAGATCCTCTTCAAGAGCAGCCATTGCTCTTAACAGCGGAGTTATCTCTCCGGACCCCATTTAGTCACCCTTAAAATTAAGAATCTATTCTTGGTGAAAGAGTAACCAGCAGAATACAGATGACATCCTCATAGTTTGTGGGGAAAGGTAGAGCTTTAAACCAATATTCAAAATTGTTTCTTGGTGACATCTACCTGCTTGCCTCCTGCTTTACTTTGCAGACAAGATTTTTGTTTTGTTTTATTGTTTGTTTTTCATACAGAATTTCCCTGAAGCCACAACTGGCCTGGAACTTGCTTTGTAGGTTAGGCTGGCTTTGAACTCACAGAGATCCTCCTGCCCTGCCTCCAGAGCCCTGGGATTAAAGGCCTGCACCACCATGCAGGACCATCCTCCTGCTTTCCTTATTCATCGCTGTGTCAGGACAGAGTAAAACATTTTCTGCTGGGATGATATAGTTAAAGAGCATGAGCTCTGATACTTTCTTGAAATAAATCTTTGATGAGAACTCCACCCAAAGTGCTCAGTGGCCTTCAGTAATCCGCTGAGTTCACTTCAGGCTCTTCAACTGAGCAGATAGTCAACAGTCCAGTCAATAGTAAGAGTTTCCTCTGCATTTAGCTTCATTTCCTGATCTAGAGCGTCTCAAACAAGTGTTCTCAAAGCATCATTCTTTGGGCTTTCTGACAGACCATAGGGTGGAGGTTTATAGCAAGCCCAATAAACTCGTTAAGATCCCCCCCCAAATCATTTTTTATGAATCAACTCTTTTCTTGTCATATTGAGATATTCATAATGTCTCGAGTTTTGTTGGGTTTAGTAGCATTTTGTTTCTTTGCTGTTTGTTGGTTTTTATGTTTTTATTGGCATTTTGTTTCTTTTGTTTTGGATCAGGGTTATGCAGCCCAGGCTGGCCTCAAACTCACTATGTAGTTAAGACTGGACCTTGAACTCCTCATCTTCCTAAGTGCTGTGAGTTCATACATTCAAATACTCTGTGGTGTCCAGACAACACAATTTACTTGTAGTCATCTACCACCTTTGATTTTTTTAACTTTTTTATTTTTATGTGTATGAGTGTATTGCCTGCATGTATGTGGGTGCACCCATGTCATCTGCCCCCCACTTCTACAATGATCCCTGAGTCTTGGGAAGAGAAGGTTCAATACAGGTATCCCATGTAGGGCTGAGAGGTTCACAGTATCTTATTCTTTGCATATTGACTAGTTGTGGGTCTCTGTGTTAATTGCCATATGCTGCAAGAAGTTTCTTTAGTGAGAGTTGAGATATGCACTAATCTGTGTATAACAATATGTTATTTGCAGTCAGTTTAGCACTATATCTATTTAGCAGAATGATAGGAGGCTCTCCTCTATGACCTGTGGCCTGTCTATTGACAGTTTCTTGGCCATGAGAACAGTATCAGGTATGAACTCCATCTTGTAAAGAGGGCCTTAAATCCAGTTAGAAGATGGTTGGTTACTCCTTTAGTGTTACTACTACTATTGTACCACTGGGCATATTTTGCCAAGCCAGCTGTTATTGGAGCTCACAAGGTTCACAGCTGGATAAGGCTGATGTATTAGCTTCTCAGCCAGTAGCATGCATAGCATGCTATGAAAGCTAGCCAACAGAGTTGAAACTTCAAGGCCAGCACCAGCTTGATTTCTCCTTGTTTGTTCTGTGACTCAGGTATGTAGTATATTCAGCAATATGTTCTTACTGTTGAGTTCTGGTAGGTAACCAGTGGTAATAGCCAGTATTGTTTGAGAGCCAACATTTCCAAACTATGGAGTCCATTGCTACCATCAGGCTTTGCATTTGCTCGTCAGGTACCACTGAATTCTTGTTATAGGATAGCTACATTTAAACTGTTTTTGTATTTTATACATATATATTGAAAGAAGCTTCTGTAGGCTTCCATATGACTCTTTTTTAAGCTCTTTAGTGTTAGTTGTCCCTCTTTTGCCATAAACTCTATTTTTATTTACTGATATTTAATTTTTTGAGAATTTCATATGTGAGTACTGCATTTACATCATTTCCTTCCCTCTTCCCCACCCAACTCCTCCCTCTCAAATTCATGACCTCTTCTTTAGATTTGTGTATTTAATCTTTAGAACTGAAGTAATGACAAAAGCCAGGAAAGTAGAAAGGGACCATTGGTGAAGCAGGGAGAAGGAACTGTGGTGAGGTAAAAGCAGGGTAGAGATGTTATGAAGGGGGAAAGGAGAAAATGGGAGGACTTATCCAGTGAGTGGTGAGGGAGGGCAATGCATAGGGAGGAGTGATAGATAAATAATACTGAGAATGTCTAAAAATTCTGTAAATTTTAAGTAACCTCATTTTATAAGGATACTTAAAATCACACATACACACACACACACACACACACACACACACACACACACACGCGGTGAGGGAGGGCAATGCATAGGGAGGAGTGATAGATAAATACCGAGAATGTCTAAAAATTCTGTAGATTTTAAGTAACCTCATTTTATAAGGATACTTAAAATCACACACACACACACACACACACACACACACACACACTCACACACAGAGTTTAAGTGGAGTTATTCCTTGCTGGGTAATAATGTTCTCTATCCCAAGAGCCAAGGCTGCCTAACAAAAACCCTAGTGCCAAGCCTGAGAAATCTCCCTTCAATTTGTTGTTCAGGGAACTTCAAGGGACTCCCCAAACAATATAGCCTGTTGCCATTGCCCTTGGTTGCCTCCCAGAACTTGAAGTAAGGCCATATTGTTGAAGACACCACAAACTTCAGATGCAGGACTTGGAGGAATTAGCTAGAACTGACCTGGAAGCTTCCCCCTAGAGGACTAGCTTTCATAAGATCAGAAGGTACTAGTCAAGCTGCCAAGGGAAAAAAACAATCAATACTCCTACCTCACTGAAAAGCCTACCAATCACAACAATGACTGGCCTGGCAAGATACGCCCAGTGCTGCAATACTGGCACTTTTATTTTGGGAGTAACTGGCAGCTGTCTATCTGGACTTAAGACCTGCTCAATAGGAGGAAATCTATGCCTGGTGCTATAAACCTAGGCAAATACCCTGGTGCTATAAACTAGGCAAATAGCATAGACCCTAGAGGAGAACCTACTACTGCCATTTCCTAAATCAACATTTCTAAATGTATTTAAAATGCTTATCCTATACCCACAGGTAAGTGTGGCATTCACCCCCTCATCAAAGAAGCTTCTTTTTGCAATAAATGGAGACTCTTATGTAGATCCCAAGTTGGTCAAATTTCAAAAATAAGTGATATTTGGTGCACAGACCCAATTAATACATCT
The DNA here is from genome assembly GCF_000622305.1 of Nannospalax galili. NCBI lineage: Eukaryota > Metazoa > Chordata > Mammalia > Rodentia > Spalacidae > Nannospalax > Nannospalax galili. Next base: position 5,508,626 of record NW_008348568.1, read on the forward strand.
AGAATGCGAAACCTATATGTAATACTCAGGGAACATCACAGAAAGTGGGCAAAAAGACTCTAAGATCCTGTTTTCTAGACATGACAGGGAAGCTGCGGCCATGAGATCTCAGCAGTGTGGTTGCCTAACAAGACCTACTTTTAATAGGACTATAGCATAAGAACTCGGGTAGTTTCTCATTTTCTAAATTCCATGTTGATAAGTTAAATTAAAGTTGCTGGCCAAAGCTTCACTCCTCATTCCCATTGATATGTAAAATTTTATTACATAAATGTAATCCAGTTGTCTTCAAAGAAAAAAAGAGTCAAGTTCATGCTAGGAAGGAAAACTGGATACTTATGAATCAACTATGAGAATCATATCCTTGATTCATTTCTGTGGCACAAAGAATCTTTAGCTTCATATGCAGAAAAGTGAGTCTCACAAGACTGATGTAGAACCCCAACGGCGAATTTCAGTGCGTAGTAGAAACTTGCATCCTTCATTTCTCATGTCCTCTAGGCTTCCCTACTTTCCAATCGGGCAAAGGTGGCTTCTCCAAGAAGTCATTTCTCAGCCGTTTGGTGAGTTTGGCAACAATTGTATTTCCTCAAATCAAGTAGCAATTGACACTTTGTAAGAACTTAGTGATCTAAAATTGTAGGGAATACATGATATACAAAAAAGTCAAACATTGCAACTTTGGAATCACCTGTCCAAACTTCTGTTTTTACTTCTGGGGAAACTGAGGCTTAGAGATATAGCATTGACACCAAGAATTACATAAAGTGAGTTAAAGACAAAAAATAGAGTTTTTCTTTATAGACTATAGCTCTGGAGGCCAGGAACTGTGTCTCTATTAATTATTGATATAGCATGTGACATGCCAACAACAATGCTTTTAAAACAGTGTCCCTGCCACTTTCCTGACACAGAAAGCTCATTCTATCCATAGAGAGAATTAGAGAAAAGAGCAGAAATCTAGAATATTTTTTAAAATATAGAGTAGCATAAACAAGTGATTGATTTTCTGGGAAATATACAAAGCTGGAAAAACTCATAAATGATTACTTCTGTAGTCCTCGCTGTAGTCCTCAGAGAATCCTTCCAACCCCCACCCACACACACACTCCTTAAGACACGCTAAATTTCTATTCTCATGAAAATATGTTCTTAATTCTATTATAGCAGCACATATTGTATTACCTCATATTATAGACAGCTAGTCACATGTTGAAATCTACTAGCCTATGCCTAACATGGACCTTAGAACCTAATAGGTGATGTGCACATAGTTCTTTCAGGAAAGATCCAACCAACAAAACAATGGTTCACACAAGCTAATGGCTGGTTTCTATAATACTCTAGTATTTTCACCCATATTCTCAGTGCTTCTCAACAAAAAAGAAAAAGATTTCACATTTTCAGTTTTAAGTAGTTGGTAGAGGTTGTTGCTATTGCACCAACGGGGTAGAGATAAAATATGCTGCTAAACAGCTCACATCGCACAGAACAGCACTCATATCGAAGGCTTACACTGCCTAAAATGTCAACAGTGCCAGCAATGAGCTCACATTGCACAGAACAGCACTCATATCGAAGGCTTACACTGCCTAAAATGTCAACAGTGCCAGCAATGAGAAACCCTACTACACATCTGCAGTGGATAGAATCTTGTCTGTGGGCTTATGTAATCCAGAAGAAAGAGGATAACTGGTTTAATCAAGAAAGAACTTTGTTCTCATTTATAGGCAACATGGATGCAGTTATATGACTCTACTTCCTCAACTTGTGGTGAATGGCTCAACCTGCTTTGTTATTTGAGGAGAATAAACAATAGTTATCCTGTTCCAATTGAGAGGTTATTTTTGACATTTGAATTATTTAATTCATTATATAATTACTTATTGTGTGCCTTATAGCTGCAGAGCACTGCTAAGCTTAAAGAGAAGATACAAGAGAATTTCATGTGAAATTTCTGCTTTCCATTTTTTAAAGGATAGATAATATATGACCTCATTATTTCCATTTAAGATACAAAGATTATTGACCCAATATAGCAGGTGAATAAACTGAGGCACACAGAAGCATTTAAGTAGAGTCTCTGTTAAGATTAGAGTTATCTCAGTAATATAAATGTTCCAAATCATTGAAACAAGCAAAATAAAGAAATCCATTAGAAGCCATGGAGACGTACTCTGTTTGCTCATCTGGAGTCAAGAAGGCAGCAGTAGAAAGCAGGACTAACTTTTCTTCTAGCACCTCTTCAGTAAGACCACCCACCTCAGTTAAGATCAAGGAACTAGCTTAGCTGAGTAAACTTTGAGTAGTTTTTCTATTTGAGAAGATACAAAGGTCCCACTAACATAAGCACTTCTCGAAATAGCTGACTTAGAATCTGTGTTTTGCCTTGTACACTTTTTAAAATAAAAACAAAATACATAAAAATAATAGTGTACATTTTATTAAACATTTCATCTCTTTCTGAGCCTTTAGGAGAAAAGAAAAAACAATCAGGTCATATTTTCACTAATGGACTGAAAAAGAAACTAAGACTCACAGCAGCTGGATTATTTTTCCCAAACCATGTGTTGCATGTTTAGGGTTGCGTTTCTAGGCCTTTGTCCACAGATGTTTCTGTCCCAGAACACCATCCTCCTTTCAAATCCTCATCACGCCTCCAAATCTCCACCTTAATTTTTTCTGAGGTATGGTATTAGAGGGAAGAACCAAGCTTCTTGATACCTCAAGGGATTTTTCATGACTCACTAAAATAACTAGATGCATTGTCTGGATGAGATGTAGTCAAAGTGATGTGGGAATCTATTCATTCTCCTTCCTCTGAAATGACTGGGTGTATCATTTTCTGATTGACATCTGCAGATTCCCATGAGACTATTAAAGCTCTGTGTCCCTCAAGTAGGAAACTCTGAACAGAAAGACACCTTTATTTTCTCCAAGGAAATGAGATTTCTGAGACCAAAGAGTTATCTGTACTGAACGACACACTGAGCTAAGGCAATAACCCATTGTCAAAGATGCCAACACTATAGCATCCAGACCTTGCTTTATCTAAGCACTCTAGGCACACTGAATTCTAACCATTGCATCTGCTAGGGTAGGCAGTCCTTCATTCAATGCCAAATGATGTTTATCAGCCTCAGCTAAAGTTTGATTTAAGAAGCACATAATATTTCACAATCCCTTTGGTTTTGTATTGTGACAGTCGTACCAACACATATTCTCATATTAAGCTTTGAGACCACAGAATGCTAGCTACCAAGTACAGAGCCAAGTTTACTGTTTCCAGGCTGATCTGTGGCACAGGAAAACAAAGTTCCATCGTTTGTAGGAAGAGTAGTATCAGTAACACCCTTACACTTAATTACAAGAAGAATTTATTAGTTCATATAATAATACCAATACTAGGAAAAACACTAGCTGTGAAAAGAGAATTTTGTGACTATCATACAATATATATTTTATCATATTTAGATCAGCTCCCCTATCTGGACTCACTCATAGTAACCACCACTGAATTTCATGTACATTGTCCAGTAATTTAAAGCCTTTCAAGACACATTTGTGTCCCCAGATGAGCTTCAGTTTTCATCCATCCACAGGAGCCTGGTCAACCTATCTAGTGTAACACCCTTCAAGGAAACCCACTCTCCCCCTCCGAGTAGTTATTAGCTGCAAATAGTTCCTTGACTAAGGTTGGGGCTTTCTTACCCCCTTCTCCACTTCTGTGCTGGGTCTTGTCTGTACTTGAGCTTGCATGGGTTTTGTGCATGTTGTTACAATTGCTGTAAGTTCATATGTGAAACTTTCCTGTTGTCTGGAAAACTGTTTTCTTGTGGTCATTAAACATGTCTGGCATTTACAGTCTTTCCACCTCTTCTTCCACAATGGGCCCTGAGCCTTGGGTGGCAAAGGTTTGATATGGGTGACCTATTCATGTATAAGCACTCTGCAAGCTCTTAATTCTCAGTGCTTCATCCAGTTGTGGCTTTCTACGTTAATCACCATTTGCTGCATAAGGAAGCTTCAGTGGAGAAACTTGAAAGATACATTAACATTCTTTCCTCCCCCTGTTCCTCTATGTTCCTGTCTGTGCCTATTTCTGTCAATCATGTCATGAGTATTTTTATTGGGGTTACATTGACTCTGTAAATTGTTTTTGCCAAGATGATCACTTTCACATTGTTTCTACCAATCCATGAGCACGAGAGGTCTTTCTGCCTCCTTGTGTCTTCCTCAATCTCTTTCTTCATAGAATTAAATTTTTCATTGTACAGATATTTAATGTCTTTAGGCTTATTCCTACATGTTTTATTTTTGGGGGTTACTGTGAAAGGGAGTGTTTCATTGATCTTTTCTTGATTGTGTTAATTGGTATATAGAAAGGCCAACCATTTTTAATTGATTTTGTATCCTGACATATTTCTGAAAGTTTTGATCATTTCTAGAAGTTTTTTTGGTGGAATTTTTTGGGGGAACTTATGAATAATACCATTTCATCTTCAAATAGGCATAATTTGATCATATATCATTTCAATTTTTGTATTTGCTGAGGTTTGTTTGGTGCCCCAGTGTGTGGTCAATTGTAGCAAAACTTCCATGGGCTGCTGAGTGCTTGGGTGGGATATTCTGCAACTATCTCTTAGGTGTTTTTGATATATGATATCATTTAATTCAGATGTTTTTCTGTTTATTCTTTTCCCAGGTGACCTTTTTATTGGAGAAAGTGGTATATTAAAGTCACTTACAGTTACTGAGTTGGTGTTAATCTGTGTCTTGAAGACCTGTAGTACTATTTTTATGAAATTTGGAGCACCAGAGTATGGTGCATATATGTCCATGATTGCAGTACCTTCTTGGTCAACTGTTCCCTTGATCAGAATGAAGTGACTTTCTTTACCTCTTCTGAATAAATTTAGTTCTAAGTCTATTTTGCCTGATATTAGAATAGCAACAACTATTTGTTTCTTAGTGCCATTTGCTTGTAATATTTTTCCATCCTTTCACCCTTAGGTGGTACCTGTTCTTGAAGATGAGTTTCTTATAAACAAAACATGGAATTTACTTCTTAATCCACTCAGCTAGCCTGTTTTTCAACTGGGGAGTTGAGGTCAATATTGAAAGTTATTATTGAAAGTTGTGTATTGGTTTGTATTCTTAGCCCTATTTTGTTTCATTTGTGTTTTTTCTGTAGCTTTTTGAGCATGGTCATGCCTTTTTCAGTCCTTTGTATTGCTTCAAATATTCTCTCTAGGGCTCATTTTGTGGACATGATTTCTTTCAGCCTATTTATACCATGAAAGATTCTTCTTTCTCCTTCTACAAAGATAGGCAGTTTTACTGGGTAAAGTATTCTGGGTTGGCATCTATGATCATTTAGAACTTGGAATTCTTTTCTCCAGACTCTTCTGGCTTTTATAGTTGAAAAGTCAGCTATAATTCTGATGAGTTTTCACTTATATGTTACTTCTTTTTCTCTTGAAGCTTACAGTATGCTCTTTTGCACATTTGGTGTTTTTACTATGATAGGCCATGGGAGTTTCTGTTCTGTTCCTGTCTATTTGGTGTTCTGTGTATTCTTGCATCTGTATAGGTGTGTCCTTCCTTAATTGGGGGAAATTTTCTTCTATAATCCTTCCAAACACCTGGACAATACCATTCTTTTCTTTCCTCTATGTCTGTAATGCATGGATTTGGTCTTTTCATGGTGCCCCACATGGTTTGTATATTGCATTCCCATGTGCTTTTAATTTTTTTTCATATTATTTGCTTGAGCAGTCCAATTCTCCAACTTTATCTTCTAGTCTTGATATTCTTTCTCCATTTGATTCATTCTGCTGATGGTGCTTTTCCCTGTGGTTTCAAATTAGCTTATTGAGTTTTTCAATTCCATCTTCATTTCAGCCTGAGTTTTCTTCAGTATTTCCATCTCTTTCATGAAATCACTTTTCAAATCCTAAATCACCTTTGTTGTTTCATTCATTTGTATATTTTTTTGAGCTTAGTCAGAAGTTTATTCTCATTGTCTTTAAGTTCTTTGACTTGTTTGTGTGTTCTTCAGCATCCTTGAGTTCTTTGGTCATGTTTGTGACTGTCCTTTTAAGTTCTGTGTCCTGGAGTTCCTCTGGGTAGTTCTCATTGTACAGTACTTCTGTAGGACTGGTGGGGTTGGTGGGAATTTATTATCTTTGTTTTTCATGTTATTTGTGTTTTTGCATTTTGATCTAAGCAAATAGACTTCTTGTTGGTTTTCTGTCTGATACGTCATTCTAGCCTGCTTTTGTTGATTTGAAGCTTGGTTCTGTTTTTATTGTTGTTGACTTGGTTGTTTCTGGATCAGTTATGAATATTTAGCTGGCTGTGTGTCAGGATCTCACTTTTGATTTTTGTTGGAGGGACCAGATGGTTCCAGGCAGGAGTTCTCTAGTAGCATGAAGGTGTCTAGTTCTGATGCAGGAAAATAGCAACCAAGTGGTCATGTTCTGCCTAGCTAAGAAGGGCAGATGTGAGCCCTGGACCAGTACAAAAATGGCTAGTCCCAAAGCAGGATGAGGGAAACCTACAGTTTCATTCTTATTTGATTCACATAAAGTTGTCTATTTAACTCCTTAATTATGCAAGATTGTGCTATAACAAAATATAAGGAGAAATTTGAAAAGCAATCCCAGTTCAGGAAGAGACAGGCACAGTTCTAAAGAAGTGTATACCATAATGATAACAAATGTGAGAGTGATCAATTCTCCACAAGAACAAATCTATAAAAAGGGGGGGTCCAACAGATGTCTGTGGCTAAAGGAGTAACTTGTAAGATCAATCAGTCTTTCTGTGTTTTAAGATGGTCTGCCAAACCCTTACTCCATGACCAGTGGTTGATTCAGAGACCATAGAAAAACAGACTTATGTAGCCCCTGGGACAATTGAACATATGATTGGTTTCATTGAGTAAGTTTCCTTTAGGACTGTTGGATTCAGTTCTGTCCTTCCATTTCATAAACCGAGGTCAGGAAACCAGTCCAGAATATGACTAAACAACTCTTAAAATTTCACAATGAGGAATGATAATTGCATGTGTGTGTCATGCCAGAAGTCAGGGAGGTAATAGACTCACTAGTTTCAAAAGGCAATGACCAAAACTATTACTACTCACACTGAACATTCAAACAAAAGCATTCTGACATTTTGCCTTATAGCCCTAGGTAGATATTATTTCAACCAACTAATCAAGAAGCACATACAAAGTCTTATATTGTAAACCTTTGGTCTCTGGCCTCTCAGGGCCAGTTAAACTTTCCTAATATCCCATAAGTCATCAATAAATATTGATGTGTCTTCACTTACAAAATGTACAATAACAAATGAGCCACATACTGAGTAAACAGTAACAAATGAGCCACAATCTCTCTCTCCAAGTCAAATGCAATCCAAGAAAGAAACAGATATTCAAGTGTCACTTAAATTTTATTTCTACCAGTTGTGGTGGTGCACACTGACAAGATATGCTGAAGAGGAGGAGGCAAGAGATCACAAGTTCAAGGCTAACATAGCCTATACTGGTAAGTCAGGTGTGGTGGCACACACCTTTAATCACAGCACTGGAGAGGCAGAGGCAGGTATATTTCTGTGAGATTGAGGTCATCCTGGCTTACATAGCAAGTTCCAGGCCAGCTGGGGCTGCAGGGAAACTGAGTCTCAAAAAAAAGTGTAATTCATTAGTCCAGCAAAATGGCCCATGGATAAAAGCGTAGGCCGCCAAACCTGACAACCAGAGTTATATCCCACATAGTGAAAGAGAGATCTTCTGTGACTTGTCCTCTGACCTCCACAAGCACACAGTAGCACATGGGGAGAGGGAGAGAGAGAGAGAGAGAGAGAGAGAGAGAGAGAGAGAGAGAGAGACTGATTTCCAGTGTGTTATGTAAACTGAGCAAGGGTTTAGATCGCAGGTCTTAGAGCTGTAGAAAGTAGTAGGAAGATTACCTAGAAGAAATCCTTAAGAGAAATCCTCAAATAATGAAGGAACCATGAAAACTGAGAGGGGTGAGGGAAGGGAAAAGAGATAAAAATAATAAAGGCCTAAGGGGAAAAAAGAAGAAAAATTAAGTCAGGACTTATGAGAACTTTAGAATAGATAACTCACAGCAAAGAAGACTTGAAAGACTGAGAGTTGAAGGGAGTAACGTTCTATCCTGTGATAGTTGATGTGAGTTTGGATTTACTTAGAGGGCAACTAAAACTTTGAAGGGGTGTGTGTGTGTGTGTGTGTGTGTGCTTAAAAAGGACCTCACATGGTGCTGAAAAGTGAATTAGAGAGCATAAAGATTGAAATCAAGTCCATATTAATAGTGTTACTTTGTATTGGACTCTGTATGCTATAATACCAACTGACCAGGCAAGATGTTCCACTGGTACAATACTGGCACAACTGTTCTGGGGTAACTAACTGCTTTCTGATTGGATTTGAGCTCTGCTCCACAGGAGAAATTTTATGCCTGATAATGTAATCCTGAACAAAATCCCATGGCTGGAGAGGTCATAGGCCTTAGGACCTACTATTATTATTTTGCTAAGCAGTTATGTTGTCAGTTGCCAAATTTCCTTCTAAACATCTATGTTTGTGCCCATAGACCTGAGCTGTTCTCAACCTTAGTCAGAAAAGCTTCTTTTTACAGTGGGGAGCAGTCAATGTTGACATGCATAACTGGTCAAAATGTTGAGACTATGAAACTGAGTGTTGAAACCTGAATGGGGTATTTACATTAATACCACCATCTCTACCAAAGCAGAAGATAATATTGCAGAAGAGGTAGAAAGAATGTGAGAGCTGGATGATGTTGAGGAATGCTGTGAAATGCTAACTACTGAACACAACAAATTTGTGAATTCATACCAGCTGTGGTTACCTGCACAAGGCCTGCACAAAATCAAGTCAGCCAAAATTCTGGGTTTTCTTCAGGCCTCACCACATACTAAGGAGCCATTGATGACTGCTGGAGAAGGGAGAACCATTGTGTGTGCGTGCGTGTGTGTGTGTGTGTGTGTGTGTGTGTGTGTGTGTGTGTATGTGTAGCAAATGGTAGGTTACCCATGCTCCAGCAAATGGCCTCACACCCATGCATATATTAGTAGCACTAACTGCTCTTCATGGATTATAAAAAATAAAGATGTGAAATTGGGAGGACATACTGAGAGAAATTTGGGGGAAGTTGGGGGAAATAGATGGTAGATATGATCATATTTCCTTACATTATAATACGCATGAAATTCTGAAGAACAAAGAAAAAATATTTTAAAATATTGAAATTTAAAATAAATAAAGTCAGGCCTGGTGGAGCATGTCTTTAATCCCAGCACTCAGGAGGTAGATCTCTGTGAGTTCAAGGCCAGCCTGGTCTACATAGTGAGTTCCAGGACAGCTGGGGCTACAGGGAGATCCTGTCTCAAAAAGACCAAAAAATAAAAATAAAAAATAAAAAATAAATAAATAAATAAAACTAGAACCCTGATTTGTGATCCCAAGAGAATGTGATAGAAAATTAAAATAAGAGAAATGGCAAGGTATTACAGGAACATTAGTGTTTTAAAGATTCTCTAATAATTTTGGAAGGAGATTGGTAATTGATTAGATTTGAATACAGAATGAAATGAAGAAAACTGTCAAAGTTCACAACTTAGAAATTGGGTAATAACTGACACTATTTTCTAAGAAGAGCAGTATTTTTTAATATATTTTAAAATTCAAAATAAGACCCAATACCCTGAATCAGATAGAGGAGAAATGGGGAATGCATTGGAACTTGCAAGCATGGGAAGACTTTCTGAATGGGGCTCCTATAGAGCAAGCGTTAAGTTCAACAATTGCCAAATGGAACCAGATAAAACTACAAAGTTTCTGTACATCAAAGGACATCATCATTTGAGTAATGAGAATGTGGGGAAAAAACTTTAACAGCTATACCTCTGACCAAGGGTTAGTATCTAGAATATACAAAAACTCACTACACATCCAAAAAAAAAATTTAAAAAGTGGGGCAAGAATCTGCAAGAGGGAGTTCTCTAAAGATGAAATGCAAATAGCGGAAAAATGCTTTAAAAATTGTTCAACATCTTTAGTCATTAGGGAAACACAAATTGAAGCCACTTTGGGATTTCATCTTATCCCACTCAGAATGACTAAAATCCAAAAGAAAACCAAATACTGACAAGTGCCGGGAGGATATGGAGAAAGGGGACCTCTTATCCACCTCTTATCCACTGGTGGTGGCGGTGCAAACTGGTGAGACCACTATGGAAATCAGTGTGGAGATCCCTCAAAAAGCTCAAAATTGATCCACCTTATGATCTGGCATACCAGTCTTTAGAAACATACCCCAAAGACTCTGTACCAACTACAGAAATACCTGTTATCCATGCTCATTGTTGCTTCTTTCAGAACAAAATGAAATCGGAGACAACCCAGATGTCCACCAGCTGATGAATGAAAACGAAGATGTGCTACATACACACAATGGAATATTATTCAGTTCTTTCAAAAAACGAAATTCTAAAATCTGCAGGTAACTGAGTGGAACTGGAAACAATCATCCTTCGTGAGGTAACCCAGACCCAGAAAGACAAACATCATAGATTCTCTCCCATAGCTGAATGTTAGCTTTGAAATCCTAGATATGCATGTTCCATTTGAAAATCTAGAGACATCAGGAAACTAATAAATGGCCATGTGGGAGGGAGGTAGTTTTCTGGGAGGGGGGTAGAATGCAGTGATATGAAGGGGAAAAGGGGACTATAAGAGCAAGAATTGTTTAATGAGGTGAGGGGTGGGAGGGCAGAGCAGAGAAGGGAGTATGTAAAAGAGTAACTAATACTAAAGGCCTTTTAGGAAAAGCCACACTCTCCTTCCAAGGCTAGGGGTGATTACTGACAATGGGGTAAAAAGATTGTTAAGTGCCAGATTTGGTAGTGTCTGGACACAACAGGGTGGTACCACATATAGTTTCACAGTGCTTGTGACACTATGCACAATATCTGTCAGACTCAAGCCAGCCAAAATCCCAGCATGAATGGGAGAAGTGGAAGAAGCCCCAGCCCTAGATGAAGATATATTGCCAACTGACAGCTGCTGGGGGAGGCAGAGTCAGTTTTCTTTAGGATGCAATGCTTGGTAGGTTGACCAGAGTCTAGGGCATAGAGCCCCACCCAAAAATCTTTGGGGAAGACAAGTTAAACTTGGTAGGCTTCTAAAATTACATCTTTTATTTTTTTTATTTTATGTGTATGAGTATATTGCCTGCATATATGCAAATGCATCCGTGTTGTGCAATGCCTGTTGAGGTCAGAAGAGGGTGTTGGATCCCCTGGAACTGGAATTACAGACAGCTGTTAGCCACCATGTGTGTGCTGTGAACTGAACCCAGGTCCTCTACAAGAGCATCCAGTCAGTGTTCTTAACCACTGAACCATCTCTCCAGTCCCTCTATAGACTTTAATAAAAAATAAAAATAATAATAGAATACATGAAGGGCATGGAGTAGGATGGAAGGAGAAAGGGGGCAGGTAATCTGAATGTTATCAAAATACATTTGATTGTATGTCTAGTGGTGGTGGCACATGCCTTTAATCCCAGCACTCAGGAGGCAGAGGCAGGCAGAGCTCTGTGAGATTGAGACCACGCTGGTCTACGTAGCAAGTTCCAGGTCAGCGGGAGCTACGGGGAGACCCTATCTCAAAAGGTTCTTTGAAATTCTCAAAGAATCAATAAAAGTAATTTTTAAATCAATATTACATCAAAATTAATTTTGCAGATCAGAGCTTACTTCTGATTTTAGTGATAACTCGGAGCTAGGGAGTAGACTAAACCAAAGAGGATTCAGAATGGAACGTACAATCTACAATCTACCACACTGGCCAACTGTATGCACAGCTTGGCAAAAGAAATAGAAAATAAGTATAGAAAATAGAAATAAGACACAATGGCACTCTGACTGCTTACAGCTAGCAACTTTCTTTTGGGAACATGATTTAAACAACTGCCCACTTGTGACTGGCTGAATCTAAGCTATTTGTCACCTGAGTAGGTTACAGTCAGCTTCATATATCAAGCTAGGTTACAGTTCATTGTATATGCATAATTGTTTAAAAATATATTTGTTTTACTTTTATTTATATGTGTGTGTGTACACATGTGTGAGGGTGCCCATGGAGGCCACAAAAGGGGATCAGAGTTGGAGTTACAGATAAGCAACCTAACATGGATGCTAGGAATTGAACTCATATCCTCTAAACAAGTGGCAAGTGTTCTTATCCTCTGAGCCATCTCTCCAATCCCAACATGTATAAACTTTTAGGACGAAATGACATATGTAAGCAGCTTTAGACCACACAATTCAACTTAGCAAGGGTTTCTTAAAACAGAGTTCTGCAATTAATGATCTTTTCACCTGATAGGAGTTCACAAATTATATGACTCCGCTTACATGAAATATCCAGATTATGTAAATCCAAACACATAGAAAGTAGGTTGGTTGGTGTTTGCCACGTTGTGGCAAAGCAGGAGATGGAGAGCAAAGATTTAATAATTTTGGAGTTTCATTTTGGAATAACAATTGTATTTTGGAACTAGATAGAGACTTTTGTACAACACTGTGACTATACTAAATGTCATTGAAACTTTCACCCTAAAATGGTCACAAGACTGTACAATAGTCTATTTAGTTCCTATTACTGAAGACACCACATACTTGAGTCATAGGACTTGGAGAAATCAAGCTGGTACCAACTTTGAAACTTCATTCCTACTGACTAGATTTCATAGTGTTTGAAGGTTCTTTTCTTGCCACCAATGGAGAAGAGTAATCAACATTCTTAGCCAGTTGTGAACCCCATCAGCTACAATATCAAGTGGCCTAGCAAGATACGCCCACTGTTGTAACTGCAGCAAGAAGGTAATGGGAGTAGCCAACCACTGTCTGGTTGGATTTAAAGCCCACTCCACAAGATGGAACTCATGCTTGGTACCATTACCTGGGCCAAAAATACTTGGCTGACTTGGTCATAGGCAGTATGGGAGAACCTAGTAATATCATTCTACTTAAGGGGCATAGTATTAAAGTGTTCTGTAAGTTCTTATCTTTATACCCATAGATTAGTGCATCTCTCAGTCCTCCTTAGAGAAACTTCCTTTTGTGGTAGATGGCAATTGAAACAGAGACCCACCCTGGTCACATAGCGAATGAGAGACTGTAGCATGGCTCATCTCTAACAGGATGTTTATATCATACCCTCTTCCCCCAAGTCTTAAGGATCATCTTGGAGGAAGGGAGAGAAAGATTGTAACAGCCAGAGGTAATGGACATATACAGCAAAATGGTATTTGCCAGACTGAACAGCAATATGGCACACAGGATCTCACAGTAGCTGTGATGGTGTGCACAAGGCCTGTGTGAGATCAAGCCAGTCCACATCCCAGCACAGATGGGGGAAGGGCTCACGAAGTCTCAGCCCTTGTTTTGGGGCTTTTCACAACTGATGGTTTCTGGAGAAGGATAGTAAGTTTTCTTCAGAGCTGTGATCCCTGAGAGGCTACCCATGCTCCAATAGACCGTCCTACACCCTTGCACATACAGAAAGCACACAGTGGACTCAGTGAGTTTTAAAACAGAGAACACGAAGTTGAGAGGAAGAGTGGAGAGGTGGAGACAGGAGAGGACTTGGAGGGGAAGGAGATGGGGGAGTAGATTTGATCAAAACACATTCCATGCATGCATGAAATCTCAAGCATTAAAAAGTATTTTTTTTAATTTTATTTGTATGAGTGTGTTGCCTGCATGTATGTAAGAGCACCCGTGTCGTGCAATGCCACAGAGGTCAGAAGAGGGCTTTGGATTCCCCTGGAAGTGGAGTTAAGGACAGTTTGTAGCTACCACGTGAATGCTGGGAATCGAACCTGGGTCCTCTGCAAGAGCAGTCAGTGCTCTTAACCACTGAGCCGTCTCTCCAGCCCCTAAAAAGTAATTTTTAAAATGGTCAATTTTATGCTTTATTTTATGGCAACTTGATACATTTTTTTAAAGCCTTAAAAAATAATAGAGTACATAGCTGGAGCAGTGGTTAATGAATGTCTTTAATTCCAGCCCTCTGGAGGCAGAGGCAAGTGAATCTCTGGGAGAGTGAGGCCAACTTGGCCTACACAGCGAGTTCAGGTCAGCTGGGGTTACAGGGAGACTCTGTCTCCAAAAACAAGAAAAATACAAAATAATAGAATACATGAAGTGAAGGAAGGTCTGAGAGGAGATGGGGGGAAGCATTCTAAGGGAGGCTTCTGAATATGATCAAATTAATTGCATGAAGTTCTCAAAGAATCAATATTATTTAAATGAAGCAAAGGGAAGGGTTATACCTAGAATAAAAACGTTCACTTTACCTCAATTTCAGTTTTCCTTTCACACTGAAAGATACAAGATTTCTGGTCTTCCTTAAGCTTTGCAGGAAATCATTTCCTTCACACAAACAGTGTCATGATTAGAAACTGTTGAATTTTCAGAATCCAGTAAATAGCATGTCCATTTTAACCTTAAGGATCATGGTATGGGGTCTTTCAGACAGTAATAGTTTAAGGCAGAGGGGTAGTCACAGACATCTCAATGGTCTTGTCTGTCTGTGAATTCTGTTTTCTCTCTCTTGCCTCAGTGTTTCCCATCTTGCAGGTCTTCTAGCCAAAGCAAAGGTCGTTTCAGCCTCCCATCCCACATTAAGACATTGTGATGGCTCTCCAAAGACTTGATGTGTCTTCAGGGTATCCATTTCAAAGACTGGCTAATTGCTGCACAGGCTGCAAAAAGTACACTCTCAAATCATAAAAGGGAAGCACGCTGGCTTTTCCCAGGCCACAAAGCATGACCAAGTTGATTAGGACTCATAATTCACACTCATGATACCCGAGCTTGATCCTCCAAGAAACAGCTGCCCTATAAAAGCCTGGACAGAGAACGTATATCACATAGTTCAGGCAGCCTTGGTCACAGCTTTGCAGCCACAATAAATGGCCCCCAACATGCCTGGCCAGGGCGGCGCTGGAAATGAAACAATAAGAGTGGGAAATAGCCTTTATTTATTGTAACTGTCTACCCTCAACATCAAATCAAACCGTAGCCTATGCAGTTCAGAGAATATGAAGAGGCAAAGATGGAAAATACCTCAGTGCCCAAGTGATTTGTCCCCACAAGTTAATACTGGGCGTCCCCACACAGACTATATGTCAATGTCGGTTCTGCTATATTTCAGGTGATAAAGGAGTCCAGTGATCTGCAGTGACACACACCATCAGGATGAAGGGCTGAACCAATGCCCATTAGAGATGTGGTGGCTCACAAAGGTGCCACTACTAGTATGCAGTAAGAGGAAGATGTGTCCTGGTAAAAGTTAAGCAAAGAAACTTTTCATTGTCATCTGTGCCACTTGGAGAGCTGTTGTGGGAGAGAAGATGCAGCATAGCTCAGGGGACATCTCATTCTTTAGAAAACCAGGTATTCACAGATGCTTTCTCAGAGGAGATAAAGCCCATCTTGGATTCTCTGTGATGGGACCCCTTCTTCCCTTACTAGAGGACTCTAAAGTGACATTGCATTGCATAGCATAAGGTTATAGATTCAAACTTCGAAGCCGCCTGAAGTTCTGAATCTTAAGTAAGATGCCTCATTCCCCTCCTATTATCTAACTATTTCTATGCTGCACTTGTGTGCTTGAGGCTGCAGGACATAGTGGACAAGATAGGCTATCTCATAGACTCTTCACCCTGGGGTTATAGAACAAGAAAGCTAGCACGGTCAGAAAGCTTCATGAGGCTCTGATGAGAGTAGCACACAGCAGGGTTGTAAGAAGGATGGAAATGACATGAAAGAACATCAGGGCCATCTAAGGTGAGGCCTGAAGGCAAATCAACTGTGTGTGCAAGTGTGGAGAGGTGAACTTGTGAATAGAAAACATTTACAAAATAAAAAGAGATAGGAAATAGAGTATTGGGAGTTTATTATTAAAAATTAAATGGACCTTGACAGGAAGTGCTTTGGGACAGTATGTTCTAGACAGACAGTAAGGAAAAGTGACTTAAGAATTTCATGCATGTTATCACCATTGTTGTAAGTTCATATGAGCAAGTTCCCAGAGGCCTGAAAGCCACTGTTTCCTTATGTTCATGCAGCAACCCTGGCTCTTACAATCTTTCCATTCCCCTCTTCTGCAATGGTCCCTGAGTCATGGGTGGGTGAGGTATAATATAGGAGTCCTATCCGGGAACACATTCTTCAGTCTCTTATTCGCTACACTTGGCCAGTTGTGACCTTCTATGTGCATTGCACTATGCATGCACAAGACTCGTGCTGACTCAATCAGACAAAAACCCAGCATAGAACTGGGGAAATGGACAGCAGGCTATAAAGACTCAATGCATAAAACTCCCTTGCACCTAGAGATTCAATATTCTGAGTTCTGTCCAATGAGACATAAACACTGATGCCAACTCTTTTACCTCTCAAATTATTTTCTCAACACTGAAACCTGGAATACACATGGTGCACAAGCTATCTTGGACCAAGAGGTCAAGAGCTATATCCCAGGTTTTATTTAAGAAGAATATCTCTCAGCTGGGAGTCAGGCCCTGATAACTTTCATACTCCTAAACTTTTGTGTCTTATTTCCATAGGATGAGAGAAATAATCTTGTTCAATGTCCTATTAATTTGTATTTTTCTGTTACTTCACCTACATCCAATATTAACTCATACAACATTATTCAAAGTTGAATTCTGTTCAATTCAACCATGGCTTCCAAGGCCAGGGAAATCAAGTATTTTAAATATTTTAAAATGAGAAGTTATCTAAAGGAACAATAGAAATAAATAACATAACACTCATAATCTTAAAGATATGGCTTCACCTTTTACTCGTCATCTGCAATTCGGCATTCTGAATATAATATAGATACATCTACTATATTTTATCCATTGTAATAGGTCTCTCCTTTTAACATCACAGTCTTAGTCTACTTAAATAGAAACAGAATGCATTGCAAAACTGCCAGAGACACGACAAGATAAGTTGGAAGGTTAGTGTCTGAGCAAAATCAGAATAAAACATCAGAACAGGATATAAGTCATAGGAGCCAGTCTACCATGTTCTCTATCTACCACAGAATGAAGGGTTCCAACCATTCTTCTCTGTGTGGCACTTGATTTGATGTGCAAAGTTCCAAAGAGAAAGAGCCTGTCTGAGTGGGTGAAGATCAGAGATGTCCTTGGCTGCTTTAAGGCAGCAAGAGTCTTGGGCTCCAGAGATATCTAACTCTCTATTAGAAATGTAGTGGACAATGATTTATAGTGTTCCTGAGAATGTACAGAACAGGGGCTAGTTAGGGCCTTCAAATTAATGGATGCTGAACAGTCATAAATCAACAAAAGCCCACTGCTTCCAGAAGCTTATTAAGAATGAATAGATTAGGGACAAAAAAAATCTTCGGAAAATTGAAACCCACTACACAAATTTTCATTGTTATAGTACTATTTTACAATTACCACTATCAGAATTTATGAATAAAGAGCCTTTCAAATCATGGTCATTCCAAATTGGAACTCCTCCAATACATATACAGCAAACCAAAAGTGTGTGTGTGTGTGTGTGTGTGTGTGTGTATGTGTGTCTATGTCTGTGTCTGTGTCTGTGTCTGTGACTGTGTACTGTGCTGTGTCTGTGTCTGTGTGTGTATGTGTGTCTATGTCTGTGTCTGTGTGTGTGTGTGTCTGTGTCTGTGTCTGTGACTGTGTATGTGTCTGTGTCTGTGTCTGTGTGTATGTGTGTCTGTGTCTGTGTCTGTGTGTATGTGTGTCTATGTCTGTGTCTGTGTGTGTGTGTCTGTGTCTGTGTCTGTGTGTGTGTGTATGGTTGGGTGAGTGTGAGTGTGTGCGCGCGCCTCAGTTTGAAAGTACCCCGGCGCAGGCCTCTCCCCGCGCGCCCCTTGGCCGCTCCGTG
>NW_008348568.1:5526753-5547238 GCF_000622305.1 Nannospalax galili
TTTTTTTTTTTTTCTGGTTTACTGCAGTTAGTTCAATTTCGTTCATGATGTAAATGACAGAAAATAAGATTACCAGCATTGCTGGGTGGTTGTAGGTATGTGTCTGTGTGTCTGTGTGTGTATATGTCTGTGTGTATGTCTATGTCTGTGTGTGTGACTGTGTCTGTGTGTTTGTCTGTGCGTGTGTTTATGTGTGTCTGTGCATATCTGTGTGTGCATCTGTATGTCTGTGTGTGTACCTGTCTGTGTGTGTATGTGTGTCTGTGACTGTGTCTGTGACTGTGTCTGTGTGTGTGTCTGTGTGTCTGTGTCTGTGTCTGTGACTGTGTCTGTGACTGTGTCTGTGGCTGTGTGTGTGTGTGTGTGTGTCTGTGTCTGTGTCTGTGACTGTGTCTGTGACTGTGTCTGTGGCTGTGTGTGTGTGTGTGTGTGTCTGTGTCTGTGTCTGTGACTGTGTCTGTGACTGTGTCTGTGGCTGTGTGTGTGTGTGTGTGTGTCTGTGTCTGTGTCTGTGACTGTGTCTGTGACTGTGTCTGTGGCTGTGTGTGTGTGTGTGTGTGTCTGTGTCTGTGTCTGTGACTGTGTCTGTGACTGTGTCTGTGGCTGTGTGTGTGTGTGTGTGTGTCTGTGTCTGTGTCTGTGACTGTGTCTGTGACTGTGTCTGTGGCTGTGTGTGTGTGTGTGTGTGTCTGTGTCTGTGTCTGTGACTGTGTCTGTGACTGTGTCTGTGGCTGTGTGTGTGTGTGTGTGTGTCTGTGTCTGTGTCTGTGACTGTGTCTGTGACTGTGTCTGTGGCTGTGTGTGTGTGTGTGTGTGTCTGTGTCTGTGTCTGTGACTGTGTCTGTGACTGTGTCTGTGGCTGTGTGTGTGTGTGTGTGTGTCTGTGTCTGTGTCTGTGACTGTGTCTGTGACTGTGTCTGTGGCTGTGTGTGTGTGTGTGTGTGTCTGTGTCTGTGTCTGTGACTGTGTCTGTGACTGTGTCTGTGGCTGTGTGTGTGTGTGTGTGTGTCTGTGTCTGTGTCTGTGACTGTGTCTGTGACTGTGTCTGTGGCTGTGTGTGTGTGTGTGTGTGTCTGTGTCTGTGTCTGTGTCTGTGTCTGTGTCTGTGTGTGTACCTCCACCCCTTTGGTGACATGACCAATACCTTTTGTCAGTTGTAGAAAGATACGTGAACCAGGGGCTGCAGAGATGGCTCAGTGCTTAAGAGCATTGGTTGCTCTTGTAGAGGACCTGGGTTCAGTTTCCAGCACCCACATGCAAACTAATAACCATCTTTAACTCCAGTACTAGGAGAATCCAGTGTCCCCTTCTGACCTCTGTAGGCATTTCAAGACACAGATACACTTACACACATGCAGGCAATTCACTCATACACATAAAATAAGAATAACAAATAAAATTTTTAAAAGAAAGATACGTGAGCCTAAAACACATCATGAGTCATAGGTTTTAATACTTAAGGTTTCCTGACCTGTGCAACAAAATAATTTGGATTCAAATTATGGGTATGTCCCTTAGTTTCTAAAATGTCAGTCCATAAACCACTCCCTACTCTTCAGGAGCTTTGACTCTTACATGAGATAGGAGTAGATATATCAATTAAAACTCCTTGGTCTGTGAGCTGCGAGATAATTCGATGAATAAAGTGCTTGTTGCACAAACATGAGGACCTGAGTTCAGATCCCAGGAATCCAAGTAAAATCTCTACCCTCTGGTGTACATCTGTAACCACAGTGCTGGGAGGCAGGGCTAGGGAGGGGAGGAGACAGGTGAACTCTGAGAGCTTGCCAGCCAGTCTAGCTGAATTAGTGAGTTCCTGGTTTCATGAGAGACCCTTTCATAACAGAGCAGGGAGAAAGAGAGGAAGATACCCTACCAAATTACAGCCTCCACATGTATGCACACACACATGTGCATGTACTCATATGCCATACACACACACACACACACACACACACACACACACACACACACACACACAAACACACACCGCACAAATGTTCTACTAAAGACATCCCAAATAACCACACTGAAGTTATTTTACGTAAAATATTTGGTGGAGTTAATAGATCCAGAAGTGAGGGAGATTTTAGAACAGTGGTCATATAATGGTTTCAGTTGCAATATCTAAGGATTTCTAGGCTCGGCCTCCCATATTTTGGCTTCTTCATTGAACTAACACCTATTGTGATAGGAAAATGACTGAAGATGTCTCAAATGAGTCGACAAAATAATATCCACACGAATAGGTGTCGGTCCTAGTTCCTCTTCATTTTTCTGCCCTCAGCACAATTTCTAGCCAGTACAGTAGAGTATCCTACACATAAATACTCCTAATGAAGTGACAAGATGAACAAGTAAAGAGTTAAGTAACAGTGGCAGGAATGATTAAATGAGTGGTTTAGATCCCAATAGATCAGAGACAGAGTTTTACATGAAAGGGTCTCAACAAACTAAGAAATAATAGCAAGCTTCAAATAGATGGAAGGGCACAAGCAGCGTTCTAGCCACACAGCTTGTTAGTACTTTGTGCAAAACAAATGAATTCTTAAATGAAAAAGATACATAAAAATTTCAGAGGAACTTTCCATCTATTCCAAGTGGTTTCATATTTTGAGTTGCAAGACTATGCAGTTATAAGAACACTAGAAGTTTCCATGGAACGTTGTATCCTGCAGAATCTCAAATGACCTCATGGGAAATAATCAGTACTGACTTGAAGTAGTCAGATCAATATGTCTGACTTAAAACTTTTCCTGCAATAAAAACATACTTTTTAATTTTCCACTGTTCACTGAGAATTTTCCACATGTCAAGCCCTTGTGCTAAGCACTTTAAAGTTATGCTTTAAAAACTTGCAAAATTAGGTATTGTTATTTTGACTTTTACAGTTTATCCAAGTCACCTATGTCTACAGGGGACATGTCTAAAATAGCCAGCTATTAAGTGTTAGAGTTAGAATTAGATTATAGGTCCCTGTGAGTTAATTTTAACTATAATCTATTTTTTAAAGACTAACTGCTAAAAATATATGAACAGTAACAAATAAAAGAGGAGTGACAATAAAGTTATTAAAAATCATTTCCAAGAGCGTGAGAGATGGCTCAGTTAAGAGTACATACTGTCAGGGCCGGAGAGATGGCTCAGCAGTTAAGAACACTGGTTGTTCTTACAAAAGACCCAGGTTCAAATCCCAGCACCCACATGACAGCTAACAACTGTCCATAACTCCAGTCCCAGAGTATCCGACAGCCTCTTCTGACCTCTGTGGGCATTGCACGACATGGGTGCACTTACCGACAAGCAGGCAATACACACATACACATAAAAAAATAAAAATAATAATTTTTTTTAAAAGAGTATATACTGCTTACCCAGAGGACCCAAGTTTGGTTCCAGCATCCACACCAGGCAGCTCAAAAAGCCGATAACTCCCAATTCCAGGGGGATCTGATGCCACTGGCTTCCACAGGCACTTGCAATAACATGCAGAGAGAGAGAGAGAGAGAGAGAGAGAAAATAATAATGAAAATAAAATTAAAAATCATTTCCAGTCCTTTGTTCTGGTCAGATTGTGGGTAATATACGAACACTGAAGAAAGAAGGTAATTTTGTTGGAGACTATTGACCCTTTCGATACCCCCTCCTCACTTAAACAATTTAGTTGAACACAAAGTACCTTGATTACAATGCAAGAAAGAACTCAAATTCAGTCTTTGATGCTGGTAAAACTATGGTGTTGTTTGAGCCATGCCTGCAGTATCTATAAAACAAATTTTAGTCAGCACTTCAGAGGATTTTGTGATTTTAATAATAAATGATATTAAAGCATTTTCATAAACATAGAATTGATTCCACTTTTGACCTTTACTTGAGTTTCCTAAATAAAAAAATGACGAAGGCCATATAAAGAAAAAAGAGAAAAGAAAAAGAAGCAAATATTTTAAGAGTTGATTTTCTGTCAGAGCCTGGACTATTGTTTTAATCTTACTGAATACTGGAGTTACTATTTGAGAAAAAAATTTCAATATGATACTCAGGAAATGAGAGAATTGATGATGTTGTAGTGGTAGTTCATTTTATAAAACACCTAAACTGAGGCTCAGCACTTACTCTTGGTTTTGAAACTTTAACTTTTCTGTGGTTAACAGTCAAGACTTATTGCTCTAAAAGGGAGAAAACCCAACTCAAACTGACAAGATAGAAGGGAAATTTAATTTTCTTCAAATAATTTAAAAGCACAGAAGTAAGGTAGTTTGGAGTTTAATATTTTAATATGCTGAAATATTTGGTTCATTTTATTATATTTAATTGACAAATAAAAATTGCATCCAATCAAGGCATACTATGGGATCACTGGCAAGACACGCACACTGAGTGCTGGTTACCATGCTCAAATTATTCAATACTCTATTGCTGTCCATGGTCACAGCTCTGTGTGTGTGGGGGGGGTCTGTCTGTCTGTCTGTGTCTGTGCATAAGTCTGTGTATGTATGTGTCTATTTGTGTATCTGTGTGTGAGTGTGTGTGTATCTGTGTATATGTCTGGTTTTGTCTGTGTGTGTGAATTTTTGTATGTGTACCTGTGTATGTATATCTGTTTATGTCTGTGTATCTCTGTGTGTGTCTGTGTGTGCTTATGTCTGTGTTTCTATGTATATCTATGTCTATGTGTCTCTATATGTGTTTGTGTCTATGTATCTATGTCTATGTGTCTGTGTGTGTGTGTTTGTGTGTGTATATGTGTCTATATGTTTGTGTATATGTGTCTATGAGTGTTTCTGTGTCTGTGTCTCTGTGTCTGTGTGTGTATAGGTTAAGAATATTTCAGATCTAGACCTATCAAGTTTGAAGTAAGAAATACAATACTTCAACTATCATCACCATGCTGTACGTTAAATACACAAAACTGTTTTTCCTGCTACTAAAATTTTGGATCCTTCAACAGGATCCTTCCATTCCCTGGCAAACTCTATTTTCCCTGACTTTATGAATCTGAAGTTTTAGATTCTGTATAGGTGAGGTGATGCAGTATTTGGCTTTCTTTGTGTTATTAACTTAGCACAGGGTCCTCTGGGATCACTCATATTTTTACACATGGCAGGACGTCCTTCTTCACGTAGCTGATTAGTATTTTCTTTGTACTTTCTCAGCACATTCACTGATTTTCTACGGACACCATGGTTGTTGCCATATTTGGGCTCTTATGTAGTGTTTGTATTAGCATTCTCTAAAGAAACAGAACTAGTAAAATGAATATATATAGGAATTTATCAAATTAGCTCAGGATAGTCTGAGTAGTCCAACAATGGCTGTACCATACTGGAGAGGCTGAGAATCCGTAGTCGCTCAGTCCACGAGGCTGGATGTCTCAGGAGTCCCAATCTGGTGCTGAAGGTCTGATGACTTCCGAAAGATCAGCTAGTCTTCAGTCTACAGCAGCAAGAAAAACTTGCCAGAAAGAGAGAAGGCAAGCAGCAAGGGGCCTGGCGGTCTTCTCTGCCATGGCCTTTTATACAGGCTGCCATCAAAAAGTAACACCCACATTTAGGGTGTGTCTTCCAGTTTCAGATGATCCAATTAAGAAGATCTCTCTCATTTCAGTTAATCCCAGATCCAGTCAAGTTGACACACTGGATTAGCCATCACAGTGTTGCAATGAACATAGGTTGAATATATCAATTATATCTCCTCTGTGTATGTGCTCACAAGTGAGGTCACTATCACACAGTCCCTCTAGTTTCCTACTTTTGAGGAACTGCCATGCTCTTCTCTAGAGTGGTCATACAAATATGAATTCCACCAACAATGTACAAGTCATGGTTGGATTGATTCTGAGGCCTACACGTACCATCCATATGTGTGTACATGCATGTATATGTCTGTGTGTCCACTATTTCCCTTTGCCGCAGTGGGCTCAGCATCACATAAGAACAAGCCAACTTCATGCTTACATGCTTGTAGAAATTCCAAGGTACACATTTAAACACCACATATTCCAGAAGATTAAAGGAGAGGAGAAATGAGGAGAGGGGAGCAGAGGTTACAGCAGCAGTCTAAACAAAGATGATTGCTTTCCATGTGCCTTTGAAAAATATTCCTTTTTGTCTAATTGGCTTGAACTGACTTCTGCATACCCAGTGGGATCTCAAATTGTGTATATGACAGTCCCAGAAACTGGCTAGCTTTGGGTCTTTATTACCTGAGCCTGTCACTTGATGTGGATTGACTATCAGCAATTACAACTTCCCTGGAGATTTTGATGCATTTCATTCTCAAATAGTGAAAAAGCTGAGAAATGTATGGATTTGAGAACTGTTACAAAAAGGGAAAGTAAAGTAATTGCCAGAGAAATGACAAACTTCTTTTCACTTCAACTTTTTAAGTTTCTGGAATGTGATATGAATAATAGATACATATAGATAGATAAGGATATATACGTAAGTAAAGCTTTTTATCTAATACCAAAGTATGTGTAATATTTAGCTTAGTAAATTCAGAAAATGTCTATAAAATGGCCCAGAATCTTACTAAATACTATGCAAGTATAACTTAGTATGTATAATACATATATTTGATTTTAAAACTTCAAAGCATACGTTAAGCTTTATCTCTAATTTTTTTGCTTTTCTACTTATCAATGCATTTTCATGTTTCATGCTTTATCGGTCCCTGGAATATGTTCTTAGGGCTACATTAAAATATAGGCTACAATAGCTACATATTAATGCATGTTGTGAATATATCACAACTTGCTTAAGCATTCTCTAATATTATTATGGTTTTATCCCTCATAGTCTTCTCTCTCAAATACTTCCTCAATAGATACTGACTATATTAGCTGAATTCTCACCCAGAGTTTGAGACTCTCAAGTCAGACAAATCTGGGCCAACATTATGACTTCACCACTTACTAGCTATGTGAACATGACCAAGTTGTTTATCTTCTTTAACCTCAATTCCCTTCAGATAAAAACCATATTTTCCACATAGACTTTGACATGTAAAAGGAACTCAGTAGTAATCACCACCACTACCACCACCATCAATCACAACAGAGATTTCCTATGTGAGAAGAAGAGAGTTTCTTTCTTAAGCCAATCTTGTTCTGGGGAGAATGTTGGACTAACTGGATTATGTCAGCTTCTTCATATTCGGTGTGTTTTTTTGTTTCCCAAACATAATGATTGAAATAAAAATATAGATGACTTACAAATATTGTATTTTAAAGTTAAAGAATATTGACAGTCTCAAACACTGTGAAGCTTTTTCAGAAAGATCATTGTCATACTATTTGTATTCAAATATAGTTATTAAAAGTAGTGTTAGTTCCAAAACTAGAAATTCTCAGTCCTCAGGAACTAATAGGAAAAGTGAAACTGACTAACACTGTGCCCACTGTTTATACAGAGATAGTGAACACATGTGCACAATAGTACAGGTCAAGTGGGTCTAAGTTGAAGGGTTACCTCTTTGTGGTCCCAGAAAACACACAAAGATCTAGTGTTAAAGGAATTCAGTGTCCAGAAGATCCAACTAAGAGAAACAATAGAAATCTTTCTCAGAGTCATTTCTAAGAGGCAAAATCACAAACCTAGACCAGAGTTGCTCTGTTTTGCCACTTCTGGCTTTTGGGGAACGATTATTCTTTGTTCCAGAGACTGTTTTGTACAGCATGTAACATTTATCAGCATCCCTGGCCTATTCCCACCATATGCAATGCTTCCTCAGTTTTGACATCCAAAATCATTACAAACCTGTCTAAACATTCCAGCAAAGCTAAAATTAACCCCAGTTGTAAACCACCCACCTGTTCTGATATGAACACACAGTGATGAGTCTCTCATTTTTTCCTGCATAGGCAAGTAATACAAATTGTCATAAGATATGCTATCTATCCTTCTCCTCCAGATCAAAGCAGAATGACAAAAAGTCAAAATAGAGAAGGGAAGTGCTTTTATTAGTAACTTGTTGGAAGTTTTCTTATAGGAAGTCAATACTGTCAATAAGATGTCCTCTAATCCACCTCAGATAACTAACTTCATTATGTCTCCAATTACAAGTTCCAATAGGATCCATCATTCATTGATTATCTTAATCAAATAAACTCTAATAAACTAATACACCAACTCTAAAGCAAGAGCAGAGGAAATGGACCCATAGCCATGCTGGGCAAAGGTAGAGGTGAAAGGGAGTCCAAAGAGAAGTTTTCTCTGACAGGTGGGTGGTATTACGAGTCAAACTGCAAGCCCGCCAGCCCAAAGTTAACACCATAAATGTCAATACTTTATATATGACCTCATCAGATAGCAGATAAATTGAATATGTGACTCATTAAATGAGATATTATTAGACCAAGGTGGACCTCAAATCATATTAATGAATGGTGTCTTTAAACAACAAAACCAAGAAATTTGAACATAGATACTCATCCAGGGGGAAAGCAGCATTTGAAGAATGACCACAAGCTAAGGAACTAAACGAAGCTAAGTGGGGTGGGTAGTAGAAGGTCCTTACCCCACATCTCTTGAGGATGTACAACTCTGTCAATACCTTTCATAGAGTACCAGTCTCCCAAACTACTCAGTTGGTGGTATTTTAATACAGACATCTTAGCAAAGACAGGTGGTCATGACTGAAAGAAAGACAATATTATCGGATGAATATTCAGAAGTGAAGCTAAATAAAGGACAGAGATTTATTCTAGGTTCCCACCACCTGTGATTTGATATGAGTTCAAATAAAAACATTCAAAAACCAATAATTATTCATTCCTACATATATCTGTAATTAGTATCTACAATTGTTAAACTTATCCCTAAAGAGCATCCACCACCTTCTGTTCCAATAGTGTTGATCTTTAATGATTGTGCTGACTAGGGATGGATCATCATGTCTGAATGTTCTGGGTTCCAACATTCTGTGCCTCCTTCTTCAGACAACAGAAAAAGTCAAAATTAAGTCCCCAATTGGCTCCCTCCAGAAGGGAAGTCAAATAGCATTATAATGAGTCAAGATTATGGCAAGGATATTGTTTTCTGATTCCCCAAGTCAGACCAACCCTTCGAAATGAACTTTCATTTCACAATCTGCAAGATGCTGTCACATATAAAGATCCTGGTTTCGGCAACATGGGGGCATGGGGGTACAAAGAAAGTTGTTAGCATTTACTATATGGGCAAACTGAGGCCTAGAGAGATGATATGGTTTCCTTGAGGCAAGTGGCAGCCATTTGAAACATATCAGTCTTTCTTCTCACTATATCCAAATACAGTATTAGAGAAATTTTCCAACACGCATAATTGCAAGTCTTTCCTTCTCAGTTCTCTTTAAGAAATAAAAAAGGGTTGGAGAGATAGCTCAGCAGTTAAGAGCACTGAGGGAACCCAGGCTGAGGTTCCAGCACCCACATGGTGGCTAACCATTGATAACACTAGTTCCAGGGGATCCGATGCCCTTTTCTGGTCTCCACGGACATTGCATACACATGGTGTACCTATATAAGTGCAGGCAAAATACCCAAACACATTATAAAATACAATTTTTAAAGAAAAACAGTTGACTTACTATTGGATGTTCTGAAGACTTCAGCCAGCTTTGGGGTTTGGTCCAGACTGAGAATCTTGACTCCCATCATGGCCTTTGGGCTTCTCGCCCTCCTATTTATTAACTTACCAGACTTGAGTCATAATGTTGGATGGTCTTACATGGGATCTTTGAGCCAGGAGAGCCTCATAAAAGCTGTTCTGGGAAATTGGGTGCTAATGCCAGGGATTTACACAACTGAACATCTTACAGAGTCCCAGATCAATACTACCAAACTGTTACTTCCCACAACCTCCTTTCTGAGTGTTCTAGCCTAAAAGATGATTTCTAATTGAGGTGCAGTTGTTTTCATATCTAAATTGGTCTTTGCCAAACATGCTCAGGAATCCTGCCCAGAATGTATGGTTATGGTTTATTTTAAGCACATAAAATGTTAGTGATGGAAGTGATTGCAGAGATAATCTGCTCCAGTATCATTTTGCCAAGAACACTAGTACGTGTGGATGAGAATCAATCTTTCTAGTGTCATATAAGGGGTTAACAGTAAGGTTGATATTGAAACCTATAGTTCTTAAGTTAATGCCCTTTCCATCGTGCTACTCTGCACCTATTGATCCAAATATTTCTGATATATCATGGACACTCTACTCGAAGTTCATGGATCCAAGCAATGATCACTGGCCAGTGTGATTTGCCAAGTTAATTGACAATCTCAAACTGATCACGGTCTGACTTCCTGTTCTATGCAGTGGTGACCACTTCTTTACAACAATCATAAAATTATTGATTTATTTCACAAGTTTTTTTTTTAATTAATGGGCCTTTCTCATCTTGGTCGCCTCTGAGCCTCTGATAATCTGATGATCAGAGTATAGTATGGGAAGGAGATATCAGAATTAAGCAAATAAAGTGTGATAGAAGCAGTTACATAAGATATGAGAACACGGCAGGGAGTTACTTGTGAGGGAAAAGCATAAGCTGTGGGTACAGGGAGTCTTCCTGGCTGAAGTGGCATTGGAGTTGGGTTTGGAAGACTGGGAAAGGCTTTGTTAGATAGAAGTCAAAAACAGAAAACAACGAAATCCATTTATGACAGTGTGGTCTCACGTGTAATGGAGTTCATAGAGTCCATAAAATAAAACAAATAAAATAGAATGGGACATGGGCTAAGAAGCTGATGTGCATCCAGGCAGCATGGGACTTAAGAGCTATAATAAAGTGCAAGGACTTTTAGTCTTACTGTAAAGATGTTAGGTAACAATTTTAAGAAAGTGGTGACAGGATACACAGATGCTTCAGAAAGGTCAGTGAGGTAGTACCAAAGACCATGTTTTAGAGGTCATAGGGTAGAGGCAGAAAAACTGTCTCAATGATTTCCGAAGTCTGGCAATTGATGATGAAATCTAAGCCAGTAAAGTAGGATTGAGAGAAGTGGAGTTAGCAGACAGTAGAATGGAGTTTAATGGTTGATTTGGACACTAGCGATGAGGGAACAGGAAGAGGTGATCGCAACTGGGGATTCTAAGGCCACTGCTGCATGATCTTTGCATTTTATTTTCCTAAAACAAAATTTCAACTGCTCAGAGTCACTGGCTCTTCTAAAACTGATAGACATTATATAGTCTCCACTCCCTCATAAAGGCACTTATCAATATATACAATGTTTCATACAATTTGTATGGCAGATGAGCTCCCTGAAGCTCATAAAAATGAATGAGATTCCATATTGTACATCTGTTTTATAAAATGTAAATGCAAAACTACTACAAAGTCTAGCTTGTCAGTTACCAATGTCAAAATGAATCTGTCACCTTCTGATAGTTCTCTTGGGCCATCTGTACTATAACATACCTACTATGGGTAACATCTGTCATGCGGTGGCTTTGAGGAGGGAATATCCATCATGCAGAAAAAGGAAAAAACAAAGTATAGCAAGATACTCATCATCACCCTGGAGGTTTTCCACATACCAGGCACAGTCACGGCTCTGAATGAATCAAGTTCATGCCATGGTTTTTTCTGCCTTTCACATATGATACTCCATTCAGTATTCACAATAATCCGTGACATTATCAAGGGAAACATAATAGACCCATGTAAAAAGATAAAGTGATCAAAAGTAGGAGAGATACAGTCATTTCTTTCCCGAGGTCATACTGCAGCAGACGTGGGATCAGGTCTGATTCTCTCTTTTTTAAGGATAGCTATTTTAAGGGCATGTAGATCTAAGACTTCAAAATGGTCCAGTCTGGATGCAGAGCTTAATTTTCCTATGCTGTACCTTTTTTGGGTGGGGTCTTTTTGAAAAAAGGTCTCCCTACAGCCCCAACTGGCCTGGAACTCACTGTGTAAGCCAGGCTGGCCTTGAACTCAACAGAGATCCACCTGCCTCTGCCTCCCAAGTGCTGAGGCTACAGATATGCACCACCATGCCCAGTCTTATGCTGCACTATAGATACTGTTAAGAGAGGTTAGTATCAAGCACCCAGGAGTCAGAAGGGAGGCCTTCGTTGGAGTTATTAAAGAGTCTTCAACTTTATACACCCAAGTTCAAATGCTAGCTCTGCCACCTACCACTTTGAGCTTGGCCAAGATGCCTGACTTTATTAGTCTTGAGTTTCCTCATCTTTTTAAAAGAATGTTATGTGTACGTGTATATTGCTTGCATGTATGTAAGTGCACCTGTGTCGTGGAATGCCCTCAGAGGTCAGAAGGGGGACATCAGATCCCCTGTAACTGCAGTTATGGATAGTTGTTATCTGTCATGTGGATGCTAAGAACTGAACCCAGGTACTCTGCAAGAACAGTCAGTGCTTTTAACCACTAAGCCATCTCTCCAGTTCCACGTTGTCTCATCTTTAAAGTGAGAGTAATAACACTCATTGCCAAATGTTTAGGCTTAAATGACACAGGCTAAAGGATAACCTCTGTAACCACCAGTTCTTCTTCTGAGGGCTTTGGCAAACACAGGGATACTTCTGAGAGATTGGATCCTGTATGCAAGCTCCCAATGCTAATTCCTTTCTCTTATATCACTCATTAGGAGGCAATCAGCCTTGCTAAGTATTCTATAAACTGACCTGTCTAAAACACCCACTTCTCTTACCTCTGCCTCCAGAACGTGTCAAGAACATTTGAAACTTTGATACCTGAAGAGTGGGTCTTGGCAGACTTAACGATGGTCATTTAAAACATATGTTCAGAAGGAAAGGACAGTGAGAGCGTGAATGTGGCATACTCCTGATCAAAAGCACTGCTGTGGTGTCTGTGCATTGAGTAGCCCAGCTTTCCTCACAATTTTCACACCAGTTTAAAGCTGTTCTTATATTGAGATGGCCACTTACAACACTTGAAGGACCACAATCTGTAAAGAACTAAAACTTCAAATGCATCATTTCTTATTCCAACAAACATAGCTGACACAAAAATGCTGATCATTGTTTTTCTTCACTTGAATAATTAGTATCCAGTATCTTGCAGAGAACAAATCAAAGATCTGGGGCACATGACACCCTTCTATAGGACAACACTGTAACTAAACAAATAAACCTTTAACCTGCAGCTGTTGATTTCTCAGCTGGATACATCAGACTCATCACCTGTACCAGATCCTTATTAAGAAGACTATGAACACCCATATTCAGCTGAGGGATTGGTTTCTCCTTTCTGAGAGTCTTTCTTTTCTACCACTTCTCATAAGTGCTCAGGATTCAAGGACACACACCAGTGGTTGCATTCCTGGGTGGCACCTACTATTCTGGTTTCTACTGTTCTTCCTCATTCTCATCAAACATAACACTGGGCATCGTATGATCCATTTCCTCAGATTGATGGTGGAAAAACATATATTTTGTAATCAGTATATTCTGGTTGGAATAATGGTTGACAAACTGTATTCTTTAAAATTTATTCTTTGAAAATGTCATGCATGTACCCAGTGTATCGTGTCCACACTCTGATACCCCACAGAACCCCCAATCACACCTCTCTCCCAACTTCATGTTATTTTTTATTTTAGCCCACTGAGTTCAATTGGCCCCACCCCTATAAGCATGGATGTGGGTCATTTGCTGAGAAATAAGTAACCTACCAGTGGCCATCCCCCAAAAGAAAAGTGTCTCCCCCGCCTCAAGAGGTCATTTTTGTAATCTCATTTTCTTACCATAAAATAATATACCTTCCTTATTGTTTTGTAAAAGACAAGTTAAATATGACTTACCATACATAGATTTAACTCACTTAAGAGGTAAGACCCAGTGATTTTTTTCACATATCCCAAGTTGTGTGTCCACCACTGCAAATTAACTATACAACATTTCTGTCTCTCTAGCCCAAACATCAATGACCATCTCTCCTCCCAGCACAGCCCTAGAAAATAATTAATCTACTTCCTGTCCCTACTGGCTTATCTATTGTTACTATTTCATATAAGTGATGACACAGTATATAATATTTTGTGACTAAATTCTTTCACTTAGCTTAATGTTCAAGGTTTATCTGTGAAATATTATCTACTCAAACATCATTTTTATCATTGAATAATATTCCACTGAAATAACATTTCACAAACACATCACATTTAATATTTGAGTTGTGGCCACTATCTGCCTATAACTAATAATATTGGTATGCACATACAAGTTACTTATAGAAAAATGTTTTCAATTCCCTTGAGGCTATATCCAGAAGTTTAGCTACTGGGTCACACCCTAACACTACATTAACTTTCTGAAGAACTGCCCAAGTGTTTTCCAAAGAAGTTACATCACTTTATACGTCTACCCATAGTGTGTGTGTGTTCCAGTTTCTCCACCCTCACCAACATTAGTTACTGTTTGTCATTTTTGTGAGTCCCATCCAGGTAGGCACGAAGGGTTATCTCGGGGTGGTTTTCATTCATATGTCCTACTGAGCGAAGATGGTGAGCACATTTCCACAGGCTTATTTTCCCCTTTACAGTTTCCTGATCCAGTTAGAAATTTTTTTTTCTTACTGAGTTTTAAGAATTCTCTGTACTTTCTGGATACAGGTCATTAGCAGATACATCATTTTCCAATAATTTTTCTTATGTAGATTTTTTTTTCTGTTTTTGTTTTGTTGTTGTTTGCTGTTTGGTGCTGGTTTTATTTTGTTTGAGGCAAGATTTCTCTGTAATCCAAGCTGGCCTGGAATTCATTACATAGACCAGGCTGATATTGATCTCACAGATGATCTGCCTGCCTCTGCTGGGATTAAAGATATTATTCGCAGAACAAAACTTTTTAAATGTTGATGAAGTTATTATCTCCTTTTATTTCTTCTTTATGTTGTAACTAATCACTGTACACCCTGTATTCAAATGGATTTACTCATAAATTTTCTGTCAAGAAATTTATAGTTTTACGGTTTGCTTTTACTGCAGTAGTCCAATTTGAGTTAATATTTGATTACGGTATGAGGAGATGATCCAAATGCAATTTTTGCATAAGATTATCCATGTGTTCCAACATCAGTAGTTGAAAATGGTTCTTTCCCCAAATTTATTATCTTGTCACTATCGTAGAAACAATGACCATAATGTTTAAGAGTTCGTTTCAGGATTTCACTTCTCTGATTTGTATATCTGCTTATGTCAGAACCACATGGTCTTGGTCTTACAATGAATTTTCATAGCAAGTTCCTTTTTTAATTTTTAATTGCGCTTTTGTAAAATTTCATACAATGGTTCTTAAT
Source organism: Nannospalax galili (assembly GCF_000622305.1). Lineage (NCBI taxonomy): Eukaryota > Metazoa > Chordata > Mammalia > Rodentia > Spalacidae > Nannospalax > Nannospalax galili. The sequence goes on from NW_008348568.1 coordinate 5,542,012, forward strand.
CAAATTTAGACCCCTCTCCCTCCGCAGATACCCCAACCCCCCCCACCAGACCGCATGTATTCTGTCATAGTAAGCTTTGAAATCAGCCTCTTATGTTGCCATGTGGATTTTAGAAAGCGTCAATTTTGGCAAAGCAGCCAGCTAGGATTTTCACAGAGATTATATTTAATCTGCAGATCGATTTCTGCAGTATTACCATCTTAAGAACATTGTATTGTCTGACCCATGATCATAATGATGTTTGACTCTTTAGTTACCTTTAACAATTACTTTTTCGTTTTCAAGTTTCAAGCCTTACAATACTTACGTCAAATTCATGCTCTTGGACTTTGGAAAATAGTTTCTTAATTTCATTTTCAAAATGTTCTGTGTCAGGGTTCAAAAAAAACAGAACTGATCTGGTATAGTGATCCTGTGTATGAAATCATTGAGAACTTGTTCAGATTTTTATTAGGCTTCTTGTGCTTTTCTATATAGATTACACCATCTGCAGATAGGAACCATTTCACTTGCTGTTCAATTCATTTTGCCTCACTTCCTTGGATAAAATCTCTAGTGGAATGCAGAACAGAAATGACAGGGGTAGAGCTGAACATGGTGGTACAGGCCTTTAATCCCAGGAGAGGCAGGCAGATCTCTGTGAGATCAAGGCCAGCCTAGTCTACATAGTGAGTTCCAGGCCAGCTGGGGCTACAGGGAGATCCTGTCTCAAAAAAAAAAAAAAAGAACAAAAAAAATAATAAAAGAAGAAGAAAGAGAAAGAGAGAAAGAAAGAAAGAAAGAAAGAAAGAAAGAAAGAAAGAAAGAAAGAAAGAAAGACGAAAGAAAGAGAAGAGAAAGAGAAAGGGGGAATAGGAGGAGGACGAGGAAGATGAAGAGGAGGAAGAGGAGGAGGAGACAGGAGTGGACAATTTTCCTAATCTTAAGGGAAAAATATACAGGAAAATTAATTCAGTCTTTCACCACTAAGCCTACATTAGCTTTGTGGTTTACATAGACGCCTTTATTAGGTTGAGAAATACATCTCTCTTTTTAGTTTCCTCTAAAATGTTTTCTTTATTGTTTTGTTTTGTTGTGCTGTTTTTTGAAACAGGGTTTCATGTATTCATGAATGGCTTGAAACTCACTATGAAGCTGAGGGTGACCCTGAACTTCTGATCCTCTGCCTCTACCTCCCGAGTGCTAGGGCTGCAGGAATATGCTGTGATGCCTGTTTTATGCAGTGCTGGGGGCTGATCCCAGCGTTTCAGGCATACAAGGCAAGTCCTGTACTCACTGAGCCATATCCTCAGCCCCTTGATCTTTCTTCGCTATTGATACTATGTATGACACAAATTAGTTCAGGTATATGCCATCCTTGCACTCTCAGGGTTATTTGTCTGCTATGGCATACACTCTTTTTTATATGATACTGCATTCATTTCCTAGTATTTTCCTGAGGGTTCTTTACATGTAGTTATAGAAATATTTGTAGTTTATTTTTCTTACTTCAGTTTGCTTTTGGTATCTGAGTAATACTGGCCCCATAGAAGAGGAAGCATTCTTTCTTTAAATTTGTTCATTGACAATTTCATATTTGTACATAACACATTCCGATTACTTTCAAGTCCCTGCTGCCCCTTACTCTTCTCCCATCTCTGTCCAAACACCCTCCCTACAATCCCTTTCTTACATTCTTGTCTTTTTATTTTCTTTTGTGACCCACTGGTTTTAACCAAGGTAGGCCATATAAGCATAGTTTTCAAACTATCCATTGGAGCCCAATGGGCTCACCAATGGGTGTGCAACTGAGAACAATAATTCCTCCTCTCCTAGAATCTATCATAGCCAATAGTTGAGCAGGGAAGTCTAGAGCCCCATGAGTTCCACCCCTGAGCTGCCTCATTCCTGACTGCCTGCGGACAGGGTCAATCTTGTGCAGGCCCATACAGATAACCACAGCTGCTCTGAGTCCATGATCACAAGGACTATGTCCTGCCCAGGAGACGGTATTTCACATTCCTCCTTCATGTCTTCCAGTTCTTACATTCTTCCCACCTCCCCTTCAGTGATGTTCCTTGATCCTTAGGGGAAGGTGATATAAATGTCATGTTTAGGGCTGAGCACTGAACTGTGTCTTGTCCTCAGCACAATGAGCGTCCATGACTCTCTGTGTTCATTGCCCTTCATTGGAAAGAGAAGTCTCTCTGATTAAGACAGAAAGTAGTACTTGTCTATGGGTATCAACATAGATATTTAGAAGACAAATTGATTCTATGCCAATTTAACTTAAAAACAGCTGTTTTATTCACCTTACACTAAAAATAAAATCAGCCTAGACGTCCATCAAATGATGAATGGATAAGATAAATGGGATACATATGCACAATGAAATTTATTTAGCTCTAAAGAAAAAACTAAATTGTGAAATTTACAGGTAAATGAATGAATCTAGAAAACTATTACACTGAGTGAGGTAACTTAGGCACAGAAAGACAGATGCCACATGTACTCACACATATATGGATTCTAGTTTTAAATTTGTAGTTTTGACTGTTTAACTTGGAGTAAAGATGAAAGCCAGGAAACTAGAAAGGAGCCATTGCGGGGTACATTAATGGGGTAGTAGACCATAGATAAAATTATAGAGGGGGGAGTACTGGGGACAGAAACTTTTAATCAGGGAAGTAGAGGGATAATGGGAGAGATGGGCTGGGGGGGTAGCAAAAAATGAATAGTACTGGAAAAAGCCATGTAGAACCTTACATTTTATAACCTAGTTAAAATTACAATGCAAAGAAATGTTTGAAGGTTTATAGAACACGTGGCTGGAGAATGCTACCCCAGAAGCAATGGGCTACAAAATAAAACTTCCAGTGCCAGAAATGGGACACTTCCATATAAGCTATTGGTCCGGGAGACCTCAGAGACCCTCAAAGCAATACAGGTTCTTATCAGACCTTTCGGTTGCCCACCAGAACCAGGTGATAAGACATTACTGCTGACGATTCCACGTACCTTAGTTGCAAGATATAATGAAGTAAATCTGTAACTGAGCTGCAAAATTTCCCTGCTAGCTAGCTTTCATGGGCCTTGAAGGTGTTATGCAGGCCACTGGGTGAGTAAAAGCATCAATGGTGTTATTGTGAACCCTAAAAGCCTACAAATTATGATACCAACATGCTAGGCAAGATGTGCCCACTTGTGCAATCATGACATGACTTCTATGGGGGTAACCAACCACTCTGATTAGACTCGAGGTCTTGCTCCACAAGAGAGAATCCATGAGTGTAAGCCTGGTCAAAAACACATGGCTTAGGAAGTCCTAGGCTCTAGAACTAAACTACTGTTTAGTCAAATGTAATCCTTTTTAACTTTTTTTAAGAATTAGAAAAAAATAGTATGAAAAGACCTATAAATGTCTTCAGATAAGTAAAATTCATCAGTGAAATTATTTACTTTGAAATCTCTATCATTTAAATCTGACATCCAGGCCCCTCTATAGAGTTTCACTTGCCTAGTCCCACTCTTTTTCATCAAGCCTGGGCCATACACTCCTGTTTCTTTGAATCATCCATCATTTTAGAGAGTATGTTGTGACATGGCCAGGCACTGACAGCTTATACATGGCATGTTGTTTTTATTGTGTGGTTGTTTACTTGGCTTTTCAGTGCATTGGCTGGCCTAGTTTGATTAAGCCTTATTCCTACAATGTACAATTTTCCCAATGGTCTTCATCTTTGAGTATGAACAGTTTCCTCTGTCACCTGACTGTTCTGCCTTTACTGGAATTACACACAACTATTAGTCTCCACTAATGGCTACCTGATTGCAATATTGCTATGTCCATGTCCTGGACATAAACTACTTTAAAGCCAGATCCTTTCAGTGGCCTCTTGTTCCAACCTTTGCTGATGCATTAGTTTAATAAAGCCATTCTTAACTATCTCCTCCTGTTAAAATTTTGCCTAGTAGCATTTTTCTTTCTAACAGTCATGGAGCTACCAGTCTTCACTTAATTGACCATCATCAAGATCTTTATTGTGTTTTAAATCCTTCAGACATACTCTTTCCAAAATTCATTCCAAATGAGTCACTTCCTAAAGAGAGACATCTGAAGGTCTCTGCTCTTAAAACCTCAACAAGAGAAGTGTTTGCTACAAAAGCCTGATGACCTGAGTTAGAGCTTCAGAACCCAAAGGAGAGTAAGAGAACCAACTCCTGAAAGTTGTCCTCTGACATCCATATGTATACCTTGGCACATGTGTCCCCCTCCCCCAACCTTCACACACACACACACACACACACACACACACACACACACACACACCACGAATGCGACAAATTTTTCTTAAAGAACAGCCTGCCTGTTCTAAAACCTGTATAATTTATTACCATACTAGAATTGAGGGCAGGAGCAATGACTCAGATTCTTCATCTTGACCTCCCTACAACATGAGCAAAAGGCTCTGGGCAGGAAGAGCAGTCCCTGTTATTTTCAGCTTGCTGCTCTCAGCATGGAGCTTCTGCCCTACACACAAAGTACAGAAGTGGTTGGTCTCCAGGGTTTAATATTTTCATATTGCCAAACCTGGAGTGAAGTTTTAGCTGTTGTCTCATGAATGGGAAATGACTGGGGGAAGGGAGGCTAGACCTCCAAGATGTATTCACCCAGAACATGGCTTACATAATATAGGGCTGTGGGTGTAAAGGATGGCAGTGGTTCCTCCCTCTTGGAATGAAACCATGGCCCTAGACCATGGCCCTAGAACCAGATGGATAAGCAAAGAGATTGTCATTGAGTACATATGCACAGAACACGGTTTCCACCACTAAGATGGGGGTGGGGAGCATATGAGGGCTCACAGTCAAAAGACAGATTCTCACTATTCTGCCAGGTTGTAGGAGACTTCTTCAAATAGGCATTTCTCCACTTGCTGTATGCCTTTAAGAAAACCCTACCTAAGGAACTATTGGCAACTGATGGCTGGTGAGGGGAAGAGTTGGTCTCTTTCAAGGATGGGAATCTTGGTAGGTTAACCAGACTCCAGTGCATGGACTGACACTGAAGGGCATTTGGGGACAAAATTAGACTCTAAAGGCCTTTTTAAGATTGATAGAATGATGTTAGATAGATAGAGAGAGAGAGATGATAGATAGATGATGATAGATAGATGATAGATAGATAGATAGATAGATGACAGATGATTGATAGATAGATAGATAGATGATAGATGATAGATGATAG
>NW_008348568.1:5547642-5633418 GCF_000622305.1 Nannospalax galili
TAGATAGATAGATAGATAGATGATAGATAGATAGATAGATAGATAGATAGATAGATAGATAGATAGATAGACAGATAGATAGTTAGATGACAGATATATTGGTATATATGGTAGAGCACATTAAATTGGTGAGGGACAGTAATGGGAGGAACAGTATACAGGGACGTAAATATCATCAAATTATATTGTATGGAAATCACAAAAATTATTAAAAAAGAAAATGTGCAGACATTTTACTTGGCTGTCCTTCAGTAGTTTAAAAGTTGTTTTACAGGTGAAGTGTCTACAGCTGTCCACACACGAACATTACATCATGGTTGGTGTGAAAATTAACTGACATATCAATTTCAATTGTTTAACATATTATCTGCCCTGTATTGGGGATTTTAAATGTAATTATATCAATTCCTTGTTATGGATTTTAACAAAACTGATGGTGATCTAATTATACAATCCCACATAGAAATTTAATATACATAATATTATTCTAAGTGATTCATTGCATATGAAGTTCAAAAACCTGAAAAATAGGTAAGCATTAATAAATTGATTAATGCAAAAAGTCAATATACACAAGATACTTAATATTTCTATCACCTCAGAAAGGTTCCCAGGTATCCTTATGTAAACCTAGTTTGTTCATAGTAAGAACCCAATCTCAACAGAGGCAACCACAGTTGTTTCTTATCATTATACAACCAGCTTTCTTGCTACTAGGTTTAAGATAAGTGAAACTCTACAATACTTACTATAATATTTTCTAGGGTTTTTTTCACTAAAAATGCTTTCAAAATTTATTAGCATTCTTGCATAAATAGAATATTCCTTTTTATTATTGAGAAGTATCCCATTGTATGGTGATAGTATGGTTTATTGGTCTAGTCACTTCTTGACTGGCATATTAGTTATGTCCAGTGCTTTGTTATTAGCAATAAAACTGCTACTATTCATTGGCAAGTGTTTTAGGGGACTGCTTTTCCTTTATCTTATGTAAATATCTGGAAATGGAATTTGATGTTTTAATTTTAGTTATTTTAATGCATATATAATATCATTAATTGTAGCTTTAATTCACTTTTCTCTGAAAACTAACACTGTTGAACTCTTTTGCAAATATTGATAGTATTTTCATACTCTTAATTTTTTGGTTCATTTTATCTTTGTCATTATGAGGTACAAAAAATATTCAAAGTAATTAACTTCTTTATCATTATGAAATGACTGTTCTGTTCTTGGTTACATGCTATGCTGAAATAACCATGTGCATGTGTGTGTACACATGTGTGCATGTATGTATGTCTGTGTATGTATCATTGCATATATGTATATGTATGTGCGTGTGTGTGTGTGTGTGTGTGCGTGTGTGTAGCAAATAAAATTTAGGCACTGAACATGTTTCTGATCAATGTTGATATAGCGTATCTTTTTCTAACCCTTTATGTTTAACATCTTTTTTCCTTCATATTTAAAGTGCTTTGTCCTTTATGAGACTATTATGCCTTTTCTTCATTATCCAATCTGACCATCTCTGACTTTTAATGCAATCTTTAGATCAATGAACTTTACATGAATATTAACATATTTAAGTTTGCATCTATCGTCCTGCGTCTTATCACCCTGCCTTATGTGGTCTTTCTCTTTCCTTTCTTTTTATGACTGTGTTTAGATTTTCATTTGCATCTCTTGTGTGATTCTTCAGTAGGCCTCTTCTCTACATGTTCTACACACATTTTTCCTCTGGATGTTTTCAAGGTGTTTTCCATTAACACTGTTGTAGGAAATTGGGTTATCCTGTTCCACTTGCTAGTTTCCTTCATGTTTGTGTAATTGGGCGTCAGTGGCCTCCCTGTGTCCTTAGGTTCATGGGCTTTATCAATTTGGAATTTTGGAATAGTGTTAGTAGTTATTTCTGACAACTAGTCTCTGTTACCTTCCCAGCTTCTCTTATCTTTCTCTCCTCAAGTCTGATGACTGTGATTAAGCTGTTCAAGTTGTTCCACTGCTTTTATTTTTATCCATTGTGTTCTCTTTTACATCTGTTTCACAGCGTAGTTCCCATTTTGTGTCTTATAGTTTATTGTTTCCTTTACTATTAAATGTTAATTGCACTCAGTATATTTGGCATTTCAGGCATTTCATTCACAATATTTTTCAATCCCAATAAATTTAATTCTGACCTGATAGATGTTTTCTATATCTTCACTTCAGTTTTGGACACACAGGAGTTGGTTAGAGTAAGATTTTATGTCTTTGCCTGATAAGCAGAACATCGGTGTCATTTCCGGGCTGACTTCAATCAGTTGGACCTTCTCCATATGGAACGCTACCTCTTCTGAATGCTCACTAGTTTTTGTTTGTCATTGACGTTTGAGGTCAGTTGTCGTGAATCTGCCTTCTCTATCTTACGCTCTGGAACACAGTTAAGTTTTATCCTTCAGAGTTCGCCGCCTACTTTGTGGGTAAAACCAAAGAATTTCTAGTTCTAGGATGAATTATTCTTAATACTGAGCAAGACCATTCACTGTGCTTTATCTCATACTCTGTTAATCAGGAAGTTTTCTGGTCTCACTGGTGGGAAGTGTGCTCCTTCCAGCCTTGTGCGTGGGCAAGATGCTCTAATCTCTTATTCTCTAGAGTGGGTCTTTCCCAGGCCCCAGACATATGAGTAGATCAGGCTCAGTAGCATCAAGGGAGAATCTCTGTGGATTTCTGGATTCTCTCTTTATCTTTCCTTTCCAGTCCGACATCCCGCAAACTTTAGCAACCCCTGTCTCACAAGCACTCAGATACGTTTCTTCAGTCTAAGAACTTCACCAGGCTCTCTGGATTCCTTTTTCTTCTGTTACTTTGGCCTGTAATGTTGCTTAAAGAAGCAATAAGGAGCAGTCACTGAGTTAATGTACATATTTCCCCTTTTCAGGGATGACTTTCCTTTGCTAAGAAGTGCATAGTGTCTTGGAAACCTTGTCCTAGTGTGTTCTGTTTGTGTTTTCCCCTTACTTCCTCTTTTTTGTTTTTAAAAGTAAGAGAGTAAATATGGTTCTTGATATCTCATCTTGGATAGTTGTTTAAATCTATCTCTTATCACGGATTTGGATTTTCAGGAGTTGTTTGTTCTGAATGTAATACATATTTGCCTGATACTTTATGAGAATATTATTCTAATCGTGACCTGCCATTTTAGTCTCCTAATGATGTTTTTTTGGTTAGTAGAAGTCTGAAATTTGACTGAAGTCCAGTTTGATGCTTTTTAAATTTTGTTTTTAATTGGCAAATCATCTTGTAAATATTTATAAGGTACAATGTTTAACACATGTGTAATGTGAAATGAAATGAAAGTTATTGAAGCCTTACACACTTAAATTTGGGTAGTAAAAATATTTATAGTCCATTCTTTTTGAAATTACATTATTGTATCACAGTTTTGAAATATATAACATATACTTCCTTATTGCAGTCACCAATCTGTGCAGCAGGTACAAAATCTCACTGAAGTTTGTTCCTCCTGTCTGAGAGAAATTTTGTACACTTTGATCAAAATCTTCCTTTTCACCAATGACTTCCAGTTTCTGGTAACCATCAGTCCATCAGGCTTTTAGATTCCACATATATCATGCAGCACTTGTCCTTCTACACCTAGCTTAATTCATGCAGCATAATGTTCAGTGTGTTTATCCATATTGTCGTGAATGGCTACACTTTTTCTTTTTAAGGCTAAATAGTCTACACTGTGCACCTACTAAATATCCTTTAACATTCATCCGGTGACAGACACCTAGTCTGTTTCTATAGGTCATCTCTCATGAAAAATGCTGCAATAAACATGGGAGACGTCTTTTTGATATGCCAATTTCAGTTCCTCTATAATGTATACAAGTAGTAAACTTGTTAGAGCATACGGCACTCTACTTATAGTTTTCCAAGATCAATATAACAAGTAGTAAACTTGTTAGATCATATGGTACTCTATTTATAGTTTTCTGAGATCAATGTAACAAGTATTGAACATGTTAGAGCATATGGTACTCTATAATTTTCTGAGGAATCTTCACACTGCTGTCCATAATGAGTATATTATCCCTACCAACAGTGCACAAGAATTCTCTTTCCTCTACTTCCTCCTTAATTTCATTGTCCTTTGTCATTTTGATAATAGCCCCCTTCACAGTGGTGAGATGATGCCTGAGAACAGTTTTAATATCCCTTTCCCTTATGGTTAGTGATGAGAATTTTTAATGTATATTGGCTATTTGGCTTTTTTAGAAGACCTCTACTGAGGTCTTTTCACTCGTTTTTTATTGGTTTGTTTGCTCTTGGGTTATTAGTTATTAATGCCTTGACACACGTACAGTTTCAGATCACTTTTCCTCATCTATAAGCTGTGCCTTCACTATAGTTTTATATTTTAGTAGAGAAACTTTTAGTTTCATCTAATACTATCTGTCTGTTGTTCCCTTCGCTGCTTCTGCTCTGAAGGTCGTGCCCAGAACTATCTGCCTAGATGACTTTTGTGGGGGAATCTCTGCTCTATCCAGTGGCTCTATAGCTTCAGGTCTTATATTTAAGTTTTATTTCACCTTGTGTTTGTGTATGGTGTGACAGGAGGGGCCAATATCTTTTTTTTTGCTTAGAGACATCAAATTTTCCAAAAAGAACATGTTAATTTATCCTCCACTGTATGTACTCAAAAACTTTTTCTCTTGATCCAGCATCTTCTAACTATGTGTCTGTTTTTATGTGACTGTCACATTGTTTTCATTGGTACAGTTTTGTAACAGATTTTAAAGTCAGGCACTATGATGTCTACCAGTGGTATTCATATTTTAAAAAATTGCTTTGTCATATATGTGCTAAATATGGGTTCTTGTATTTACAGACAAGTATGCCAGTCACCACGCATCAAAGAATCTTCTTTTGCAATAGATGGAGACTTTTACAAAGTTCCACAACTGGTCACACACAGAGATTAAGTGTCTGTGAAATGTCCAATCCTAAGTGGCACATTTATAATGGAACTTTTGTACCAAAGGCTTATGGAACCTAGTGGAACAAGGGGTAGAGAGAAGACTAATGCATCTTTCAACTCTCATCATCAAAGCTCCCTCATGCAACAGAGGGCAATGAACACAAAGGGCCACAAATGACCAAAGCATAGAGAATTAGAGTCTGCAGAATGTGGGTCCTTGGACAGGACTCCCATATTAAATTTCACCCACCCAAGGCTCAGGGACCATTGCAGAAGAGGGGGCAGCAAAATTGGAAGAGCCAAGAGAGGAGGTGAGTGACCACATGGATACAGTCTTATAGACTTCTGGGACCTTACAGCATATGAACCTATAGCAATGGTGTCAGCATGCACAAGATCCATACAAACACAAGCAGACAAAAACCCAGCATAGAACTGTGGAAATGGGCAGCAGGCCCCAATCTTAGCCCAAGAACTATTGGCAGCTGATTATTGCTGGGTGAGGAAGAGCTGATCTTTAAGGGAGTGACTCTAGATAGGCTGACTAGGCCCCAGTGCTCTGAAAGAACATCAGGGGATACTTACTTGATTTGACTTGATAGTTCTTAACATAAATGACAGAATGCATGAATTTCAGTGGAGGGGCTATGGGAGGGTGCCAGTGGTAAAGGAGATACAAAGATGATTAAGATGTTCTATATGATACACAAAAATTCAACTAAAAATATAAAATAAACTTAAAAAGTGTTTTGTCCTCTGTGTGGCAGCTCATTGTGGGTTTCTGTGTTAATCACTATCTGCTGCATAAAGAAACTTCTTTGGTGAGAATTAAGTGATGCATTCATCCCAAGTATACAGGTTGCATTGAAGATGTGTCTCTTAGGGTTAAACATCTCATAGACACTTATTCTCTGCATTTGGTCAGTTCTAGAACTCTGCAATAATTTCCATCTGTTGCAAAAAGAAGTTTCTTTGGTGAGGAATGAAAGGTACACTTGTCTGTAAATATGAGAATGCATATTTAGAATGAAGCAAGAAATTACGGTGATTTAGGGATGTGGCAAAAGTAGCTTTTATTTCCAGGATCTGTGGTTTCTCCAGTCATGTATATTTGGCTACGTTTATAGTACCACAAATGAGCTTTACTCATTGAGCAGGCCTTAGTTCCAGTAAACAGCTGCTGATTAACCACAAGATAAAAGTGCACTACAGCTCCAATAGTGATACTTTACTGAGCCTATCCTTATTGTTTACTGGGATCTACAAATGGTTAGAACCATTGATTAGTTTACAGCGGCAGTTTGTATAGTATCCTCTGATGCCGTGAGAGCTTGTGTTTGGGGAAGAGGCAGCCAGGTCAACTCCAGCTCTATTGCTCCAAGGCCTATGTATGCCCTGTTTGCAATAGGGTCTTACATTCAGGTTCTAGGAGGCAATCCAATGGCTATGGCAATAGCCGCTGTCATTTTGGGAGTCTCTTGGACTACCCTGACCAACAACTCAAAGGGAGGTTTCTCCTGCTTGACGCTGTGTTTTTGTTATATAGCCTTCAACTATACACTCATATATTTATTGTATGTGTATTCCCTGAATAGAACACCTATGTAAAACCTCTTCCTCCAAAGGGATCACGGCAGAAGAGGAGGTGGAAAGATTTTAAGAGTCAGAGAGGGTGAATGCACACAAGCAGAGTCTTCCAGACAGCTTGTCGGTTACTCACATGAAATCACAGCAACAGTGACGGTATACACAAGCCCTATGCAAGCTCAAACCAGACAAAATCCCAGCCTAGACATGAGGAAGTGGTAAAAAACATTCCAACCAAATCTAAGGAATTTGGCAACTGATGTCTTCTGAGAGGAGGAAAGACAGTATCTTACAGGAATGGGACTGTTGGTGGGCTCGGTGGATGGACTCACACTGAGGGGCATTTGGGGACACAAATCAGACTTCCTAGGCCATATTAAATATATATGTATATATATTTAATAGGGTGGAGGTGGTAGAGGGAGGCGTGGAGAGGAGTGGTCTAAGTAACAAACTATATTGTATAAAAATCTCAAAAATTCAATAAAAATTGTTTTGTCTATTCAAAATCTTTCGTGAGTCTATAAAAAGTGTAGGGTTGATGTTCGTTTTGTTTTGCTTCTTTGAGACAAGGAATCACTACGTCACACAGGCCTTGCCTCAGTCTCATAATGTTTCTCTATGTCCACAAAAAATGATACTATAAGTTTGACAGATATCACCTTCTAGTCTCATAAACTTACTGTAGAGTTTCAGCAAGAGTGACTCTCCACAGGAAATTGTCTGCTTCTATCAGCGACTGGGTAATTCTATTGCAAAGTAAAATTCAAATGGTCTCATCACTTAGTAATAAAGACAATAGTTGGCTCTCCATATCTTAACTACTGGGCATCTTTTGAACTGCCTCCAATGTCAAAACAGTCATATTAGCTAATCACTTCTTTAATCAGACTTCATCTTTCAGAACCAATAAAGCAAGCTGCACTACAATTCTTTCTATTAAAGCTAGGTTTGCTCCAATTTGAACTGAGATTTTTATAGGCAAATAAGATTGAAGCAATGCTAAAATCTTGTATTTGTAATATTTCACTAACTCGTATTCATGGGGATGTTTGTGAAGACAGAGGACTATATTGATGAACTAATATTTATTGAGTCATAAGCCTCACATTTGATCCATATTGCAGGTGTTTTGAGATATTATTCTCATTAAACATAGAAGTAAAAAATAGTTTAAGATTCTAGGTAACAACAGCTTGAATAATAACACTACAAAATACATATCAGCTTCTTATGTAAAGTACTTATAACCTTCAAAGTTTTACATTTTGTAAAAAATGCTCATAATAATAATATAGAGGAGTAAGTTATTTATTTCAACTTTACCAATGGAAAAACTGAGATGCAAAACTTAAGTACCTTGCTCATGGTCACCAAGTCACTACCAAAAGACAGTAAATCATCTTATGACTTTTGACTCATAGTGAGACAGTTATTACAATATCAAATCCCTCACAGCAGACTCATTTCCAAGCTTTAATATAAAATCCTTGAGCACCTACCTTGTTTCAGGCAGAAACAGAAACTTGGGAAGAATAGAGATGAGTCTTCCTTTCATATCTCAAAGGAAAAAGAAGTGACCATAGTATTGATCTGTTTCAGTCAAAGTAATGGATGTTTTCAAATTGGATAGATGAAAATCTATAACAATTCATCTGGCTGCTTGGTGCTTATGACTAGTAGAAAATATTCTGTGTAAGCTTTTCATTTGAATGTGTGTAAAGCAACTACACACATTTTAACTTCCTCTAATTTTGTCTGTGATTTTTTTCTCATCATTTGTTCTATACAAATACACTAAAGTTAAATACGGTTTTAATTATAAGCCAAGGACATCAATACCAGATAAAAGAATAAGTAGATTGATCTTGTCTGGTTTTCTTAGCAGCTGATCTTAACCCATCTATGCTGAGCCCATTGAACACCATCTTTCTACATTTCTGTATTTCTAAAATATAATAAGAATATAAAGGTAGACAATTCTGGTAGTAATGGGGAGATGCATTATAGTCCTAATGCATACCAGGTATTCTGTAAGTAATTATGGAATGAATAAATATTCATGATCAATGAACATTCCTAGAACTGAAGTGTAGAACATTGTGGGAGTTGGTGTGAAGAAAAGGGATTCATTCAAGATGAATTCTGTGTTTCTTATCACAGATAGGAAACTCAGGACTGTGCAATAGTTATAGAGAAAAGATGATGAGTTTACTTTTAAGATTAATCAATGTGAAAGGTTTATGAGACTTCTATACACAGATGTAGTAGATCACTGAAAGATGGATGGGTGTGGAGCACATGAAAGCTCTCTGAACTGGATATTTATGCTATAATATCATCTGTTTATATGCAGGTGATAAAAGCCAACGAGGTGAATAAGAGCTATTCATCATTCATAGACTGTACAGCAAGGTTCTCACCTACGTGTGGGAGAAGCCGACGTCAGAAGTCTTGAGGAAAACCAACATTGAAATGAATGAAGGTAGAGGAAATTGAGTTTTGCATGTTGAATAACACGGGTTGAGTCAGAATTTCTTTCTATTGTAGCGCCATCTGTATTCATACATTAGCTTTGCCTTTCAACGTCCATGCCTTCTTCACAGTTCAGAGAACTCGTGATCCCCTAGATAGAACTGTACACAGATAGCCTGTTATCCAGTTACCTAAATATGTCAGGATTTAAATGACCTAAAAGACATAGCTAGTTGCTTGCATAACATCTGTTTATATTCTCTCCTAGACAAAGCCTTTCTTTACTAAGATTTTCAACATTCCTCACTAAGCTTCTACTCCCAAGAACATCAACTTTTGGTGGAACTAAATTGGTAGCAATGTCTAGAGATGATTCAATTTTTTTATATATTTATTTATTGTTTTTATTTTATGTGTATGAGTGTATTGACTGAATGTATGTAAGTGAACCTGTGTCATGCAGTGCCAATGGAGGTCAAAAGAGGGTGTCAGATCCCCTGGAACTGGAGTTAAGGACAGTTGTTAGCTGTCATGTGGGTGCTGGGAATCAAACACAGGTCCTCTGCAAGAGCAGTCAGTGCTCTTAACTGCTGAGCCATCTCTCCAGCTTGAGATGATTTGATTATTAAAATCAGGGTAAGAGATGAAACTGGCATCTAGTGGAAAAAGACAAGAGATGCTTCTAAATGTGTATTCTAATGCACAAATAGTCCACAATTATTAACCAGGAATTATCCAGCCCAAAATGTCCATATGCAAATATCCTTTACCTTTCTGTTAAGGAACAAAACATAATGTGAATTAAAATAAACTGTCTTGATATAAAAGTTCCACTATAACATGCAGTGCTGTGGCAGCACAGTCATCAGACTCCAGGATGAACAACCAGTTCCTCACTTGCTAATACAGAAGGCCCCACTTACACAAAGGGAATACCTTCCAAGATTCCTAGTAAGAACAGGAAATTGTAGGTAGTACCAAATATAATATGTAGGTGTGTGTGTATGTATGTGTATGTGTGTGATAACTTTTCTGTATATGCATACACATGACATACTTATAAGTTTGGCAAAGTACAGAATTAACAATAAATAATACAATAGATATAACTACAATAACTTATAAATGTTATGCAAGTGTGATTTCTATCAAAATACCTTATGGTAATGTACTTACTGTCTCCTTTTTGTTGTGATAATGGAGACAAAATTATGTCTAGGGGCTGAAGAAATGACTCAATGAGTAAGAATACTTGTCTTACAAGCATGAAGACCTGAGTTTTAATCAACAACAGCCACATTAAAAAGTTGGTCATAGTCACACATGCCTGTAATCCCAGTGCTGGGGGATTGGGACAGGTGGCTGTTGGGATGTTTACTAGACAGTCAGTCTAGCCCAAATGGCAAGCTTCAGAGTCAATGAGAGAACCCATTTTAAAGGAATAAATCAGAGAGTGAAAGAGCAGGACACCCAACTCTTCCTCTGGCTTCCATGAGTCCATGTATCTGCACACACATGTGCACACACAAATAGATACAAACAAACTATGTCTACGTGTAATGAAGTGACATGAAGATGCAGGCATTGTGATGAGTCATCGGGCTGTTAGATTCCTAGGGATACTGAGCCAGGATGGCATAAGATTCTATCACACTACCCAGGATGACATGCAGTTTCATATTTATGAGTTGTATATTTTAGAATTTTCCTATTTAATATTTCAGACTGCAGATAAGGGGTGTCTATTCTAACCCCGTCATTATGTAATTCCTTATCTTTGAGTGTGGGCTGGGCCCAATGACTCACTTCTGGAGAATATGTTAAGAAATTACATGAAGGTCACTTTTGATATTAAGTTATGAAAAGACTGTGACTTCGGTGTTGGAATCCCCTCTTGCTTGCTCAGATCATTTGCCTGGAGAAAGACAACTATAAGCAAGTGAGGTAGTTTTGTGGGCACTAAATGTGGGAAGGGACCGAGGCCAGCCAACAATTGTGACATTAAGCTTGAAGGCAGGTGCCTCACTCCTCAGCTGTCAGATAAGACTTCAGCTTTAGTTTACAACATTGTAACTTCATAATAGATGCTTGACCCAAGGTGCCCAGTTAAGCCATACCAAGATTTCCAGTCAGTACAACTGTGAGGAAGTATGTTTGTTCTTTTAAGACACTCTGTATTAGAATAACTTGCTTGGAAACGTGTATAACTAAGACAGTGACCTCTATAAATCTTGACACTTGCCTACAAAATCACCTGTCACAATCCATGTATTGTTATATTTTCACTATTTCTGTGGCTGAGATTACATTTACCAACAAATCCCAGTATCATGCTTTATTGGACCTACCTACCATCCTGAACTATGATATGAATATTAATTTATTCATAAAGTAATCAGAAGAGAGGTAGAGTAGAAAGCACATACTGAATGCAAAGAGCTCTTAATTCAAAGTCTAATCTGCCTCCTCATGTAACCACAGTCAAATCAAATAACCTGTGTGAACTTGGTTTTCATCATTTACAGAGTGCTGAACAGGGTTGAAAGGAGAAAGGGTCAGCTTGTCTAGCTGGAAAATGTCAAAAAAGAAAAAAAAAGGGACTCCAACACTGAGCATGTCTAAGCAAAATTTAAAAGGATGATCAGAGGTTACCAAGGAAAAGTGGCAAGTAACAGTGATTTCAGCACCACTGATAGTTGATGAAGGTCGGACTCCTTCAACAGGTTGAAAGAGGCATAGGTAACAAGAAAAGTAGCAAAGAGGTGGTTTTCAGAGGCTGGCAGGATTTTCATTATGTCTTGGAGCATAGAAAAAAAATCTTAGACTTCTTTGTAAGAACGACGGAAAGTCACTGAGAGTTTTAAGCAGAGTGAAATGTATAGGTTTTTATTTTGTAAATACTTTCCAGTAAAAGGCAGAGGTCAGCGAACATTTTATAAAGGGCTGGTGGCAAATATTTTGCATTTTACTGTCCATGCAGTCTGTCACAACTCAGTTGTGCCACTGCACTGAGAATCCAAAGTAGGTAAGATAAGTGGATGGGCATAACTGCATTTATTTCAAATTTAGAGAAACACGTGGCAGGCAGTGTTAAGCCCATGGGCATCCGTTTACCACTTCTTGGTATAAAGTTTACAGAAGAAAACCAAACATAATATCTAGAAAATATTTAGAAAGGCATTTAGTCAATTACTTAATTCAATCAATTAGCAAATCCATAGGAAATGCTGTCCATGTGATAGAGATGCTATAGGTGTTTGGGACACACGTGACAAGACACATTCATTTCTCAGGTAGACATTGCAAAATAGTGAATCAGAACAATTTAAAATAGTCTTAAGTGTTTAGAACCAGGTGTGGTGGTACATGCCTTTACTCCCAGCACTTGAGAAGCAGAGGCAGGCAGATTTCTCTGAGATCAAGTCCAGCCTGGTCTCTATAGTGAGTTCCAGGTCAGTTGGGGCTACAGAGAGACCCTGTCTCAAAAAGACCAAAAAAATAAAATAAAGTATAAGTATTTTAAGCCAAAATTCATTAAATACACACACATCATCATCGTTGTTGAGTCAACTCGATATTTAATTTTTATTATAAAATATTTTTAAATACTTATTATTTTTATTTTATGTGTATGTATGTATTGCCTGCATGTAGGTAAGTGCACCTGTGTCATGCAATGCCCGTGGAGGAGAGAAGAGGCTGGTGGATACCCTGGAACTGGAGTTACAGACAGTTGTTAGCTGCCGTGTGGTTGCTGGAACTCGAACCTGGGTCTTCTGCAAGAACAGCCAGAGTTCTCAACCGCTGGGCCATCTCTCCAGCCCCATATTTGAAAGTATTTTAAGAAACATAGCATCTAACATGTTTTTAGTGATGACTGAATAGAAGCACACTTTCAAGCAAACAGATTTAATATAGACTTTAAGAGATATGCCCAAGACTGTTAGGCATCTTCTGTGTGTGTTCTCACTCACACCCAAGACATCTAATGTGACCATTGTATCCACGTGAAACTTTCGCTTTAAAATATTTGATGACTTCTTAGGTCCTAGAGATCTGGGACTTGGACTTTAAAGATGGTTCCCGTCCCTTCATATGTCTATGGGGGAATAACGCAAGCAAAGTAGTAAGCACCAGAGGCTGAAATTTCACAGTAGGAAAATAAGCAGTTTGTCATGAGCCCTTGAAAGTCCCACAGAATACTTGGGATATGCCTGGGAACTGGAATCAGGAATTTCAGTTGCCTCTTCCTGTTTCCCATGATCCTCCTGGGAGAGCTGACCCAGCTGCATCCAAGTGGGAGAAAGGCTGAGAGGTTCTTTGAAAAGACCTTATTATAAATTTAATCTTCAGGGAAGGAAAAGAAGAAAAAGAAATCATTGGCTTTAAGAAAGTAATGTTTTCCTTTCACCAGATCAAGGACAGTGTCCAGAGAAAGAGAAAGCAGGGCAGCCCTGCTGCTTGCCAGCCACAGGCAGTAAAGCCCCAGTTCACCCGGAACACTCACCCACCAGCTTTGAGGGAATTCTGTCATGCTCAGAATAACTGACTGTACAAGAAGAACTTCTGTTTCTCCCTAATGAGTTGATTATATCCTGTCAGAAGAGTCGTAGGGCCATCAAATGTCAAGTCCATTTTCTCAAACATATTATTTTCATAGCAGCTGGGTCTGACTAACTCTCGAAACAGAACATCTCATTGTTCCGTGAAGAATGTTGAGTGAAACTCAATTAGAAGAGAAAGAAAAAGCTCTTCTAGGATAGTGATCCTGATTCATGCAAGTTTACAATTTGCTATTTAGAGGCCAATTTTATTAGGATGATTTGGCCACTTATTTCACAATTAACTCATAATGTCAGAGGAAATAAACGTGGAATGTGTTGCTCACCCACAGAAGTCTGTTTCTCAGAGGGAAGGCAGGGCAGGGCTTTAGTCACTGCCTGGAAGCTGGAAAGAGAAGCCCGGAAATGAGAGATGCTTCCTGCTAACCCTTATCGTCCCAACGCAAGGCCCTGAGTAGATCTGCCTTCTCCCATTCTCAGAAACAAAGATATAATATTGAAAGAAGACAAATGGACTTTAATCAGGCATCTTTACAGAGAGCCTAGTACACCTCTTTCCTGAATGTTCTAGAGCATAATGATGAATTAGACACACAACTCGTTAGATGAAAGTTATTGAAGGAATTAAATGGCATAAGATACCTGTGGTGTGCTAGAAAAAAATGTTCAGTAATGGTAAGGATGCTTTAAATCATGATAACAATGAAAATGGAGGGAAATGAGGAAACTAGCAAATCATGTGTCAAGAGCCAAGTAGAACTGAATGAGGAGTCATGGAATTCAAGGCAGAAACCAAAAAGTAGCCTCCCACTTACAATTATTAATCGAGCACTGAGCGAGTTTCACAACACACACACACATCCGCAGGGTGGCATCAACAGAAAGCTCAATGTTTCTTCAAATATTAGCACGTCTCCTCACACTCGTTCTCATCAACAAAGTTTGTTGTTGTTATATTCTATTTTTATTTAACTCCATTTTTTGCATAGGGTAGTAGTGTGGCAAGCAGAATTTAAAACTACCCCATGATTCCTAGCCTGTGGTATAATGTTCCTACCACTGATTCATCAAATACTGATAAAAGTACTACCATGAAGGGCATTTCATGGATGATGTGAAAATGACCCTGACCCAAATATAATTATGCTTCTTATAAGCAGAGAGTTTTCTACAGCACACAGCATGAGTGATTCAGCGCACACTGCTGCTTGCTTGAAGATGGAAAGGGAAACACAAGGAATAAAACAAGTCACTAGAAATCAAGACCTGACAGTCCTGCATGGACACAGAAGCTGTTTTGTAGACCTACAATCATAAATAATTGAATTATTCAAAAAGAGCAGGTTTGGGCCAAGATTGTTTGTTAACACACCTTGGGGATGAGAATTCATCTTAATGTCAAAATTGCAGCACCCTGGGCAGAGAACCAAGATATGCCATACTGAAATTCTGACCCAAAACTTTGTGAGTTAATTGCTAAGCATTGTTTTAAGTCACTGACTTTGTCATGGTAATAGAAAATTGATACAGACAGAATTTTTCCTGAAGTTAAGGGAAATCCCTGAAGATCAGTAAGGAAACAGCTGGAAATCTCTGAGCCTGGTGGTCTGGAGCTTGGAGAATCATTTGAGGAGGAATCCTCAATGCTGGAAACAATCTCATTCTCATAAAAGTGCAGTTCATAAAGATTGATGGTTTGGCCTAAGCTAATGATGGGATGACAAGAATAGAGACCTGAAGAGTGTCCATTTTTTCTTTTCCATCACTTGGTTAGATTTAGGTGGTAAAGAAAAGTAAAGGAAAAGACATCCCCCAGGTTTCTGACTTGGAAATGAGGTGGGTGGGAATGCCCAGTCAAGAGAAGGTTGCTCCAGAAAGAGACCTTCTGTTCAGGGCATGGACTAAAGGTAAGAAGTGGTGGGTTCGGTTTCAGATATGTGATTTTTATGTGTTCATGGAAAAACGTCCTGTATATGTAGGAACATGCCTGCATGGTAGAGCCAGAAGTAACCGTCACCCTTCATTTTTATAGATTGAAAACACCAAAACCCCATAGCAGCATTACAGATTTCTTACCATTTTTTCCTTAATTTTTCCTAATTAGTTGTTGAGCTCCTATGGAAGCACAGTAGATCAAAGCTGCTGCCATCCTAATTAGTGTTGCCCTCCTAATGAACCTCTCCTTTCCCTCCAGGTGGACCATGAACAGTGCAATTGCTGCATGCTTCGAGGGAGGTGATCATAGAAGCAGGTAGAGATCAAAGACCCAAAGAGTTAAACAGGTATTAAAAAGTGGGGTTTTCTGCTTTTATATCAATGTTTCATATTGTTAAATAGTTAATAAGAATATCTGTTACTTATATTTGAAATTAAAGTGGGAAGATAAAATATCACTGGAAGCACCAAGCTGGCCGTAGCGAATGGATGAACTCATAGGAGATGTGTCTAGCCCAATCTTCATTCTTGAGTCTTGTGAAAATGAAAGCAGCATGTGACAGTCTTACGACATTAATAAAACAGAGCAGAAGGGAGCATCTTCAGAAGCGACTCTAGCTAGCTTTCATTTTGCAAATCCATTTATTGGGCAAACATTAGAACAAGACGTAATCAGCCAACACTAACAAGTGGAAGCAGAATCACGTCGGAGACAAGACTCTAGAGTCTTAGGGAGGCACAGACCTGGATTTACACACTTGCTATAACATATAAAAGGTTTGGAACTCTAAAAATGTATGCATTTTTTCTAAATATTGGTTTTCCCACTTGCAAACTGGGAGGTTAACAGAACTAAACCCAAGTGGTTAATGCTAGCTTTTAATAAAATAATCATGTAAAGAACTTTTCACAATACTGACACATTCACTTAGAAACAGCAGCTATTTTTACTACAATTTTATCATCACTACTTGCAATAGCTCTTTCTAGAAAGGCTGTTGACATCTGCCATTACTCTCTAGGGTTTAATATTCTGTAATTCTATAGTATCAACCTCATATACATTGAGATTAAACTTTTTAGACAGAAATTAAGGCAAAAAATAATGTTGAGCAGCATTTTTCAATTAGTAAGTATATATCAATTATATATTCCAATTTTTTCTGATATTTAACTATGAAATAAACATGGGCACAAAATGAGTTTTCAATATAACTGCTCTTCCTATCTCAAACCACATTGAGTCACTATAATGTGATGAACATCTAGATGAACTACCATATATACACATTTAGTTATGTGTTGTTTCCAAACTATTGCACTCATCAACCATTTAATTAGAGTCCCTAATACCTGGCTCGGAGATGATTTCTACCATGTCTAACGTGAGTGTTAAATTTACAAACTAACATACTTATTTGAACCATGGTAATTCTATGTATTAAATGAACCTGTATACTGCTATTCTAGATATTTAAAATTCTTTATATTTGTTGGGGAGGCACATGTGCCATGAAGCATGTATAGAGGGAGTCAGTTCTCTCCTTCCAACACATAGATTCCAGAGATCAAATTCAGGTCAAGAGGTTTATCAACAGCACCTTCATCCACTGAGTCAACTCACCAGCTCCAATATTTTTAAGAATTTGTATAAAGTAGTAACATTAAAATGGTTTCCAAGATTTAGCCAGTGACTGTTTCACTACAACTAGTATTTATTGAGTATTTTCATGTGGGATGGCAAATTGGCAAACATCTGATATTCATTTAATCCCCAATACCACTTTCTGAGTTGAGCATTATTATTATTATTGCTTTCATTTTATAATGATGAAACTGAGTTCTAAGATCACACTTGTAGTAAGTTATGAAGCTTGGACTAGGAATCAGTAATAATTTTTTTTTGCTGATTCCAGAGACCTTGCTCTTAAAAATCTCTCCATTTTTATGCAGTTCTCTCCTACCCTTAATTTTGTATAATTTTTATAAATCATCCAATACTAACTTGTTGGCTTCGAGATTACATTAAAATTCATTGAGAAATTTATTGGACAGGTCAAATAAACAAAAGTAAGAACGAGAAGCAAAAGTGAAGGAAGCCATTGGGATGCCAGACGGGAGCTTTCTTCTGATGCTTTTGTGGCAAGCCTAGCCACACACCTACTCAGTGTGTGAACACCTTCCTTCTTTGCCAACAGAACTTGGATCTTGTTCTGAATAGCAATGTAGTCATTCCCAGCTGATTAGGCATTACTGAGCTAATCCTATCTTTAGCATCTAGTTTTCTGCTTTTCCTGTCACTAGGTTATCCAAGTTTTAGCCTCCAAAGTAAAGAATCTTTAAGGCATGCAGAAAAGACTTTGTTTTCTCAATCAAAATAAAGTTTGCTGTCTTTTTCCACCACCTTAACATGAACACAGAAACAGCACTGCGGTAACTACCTGAGCCCATTAGGGAAAAGCCACACAAACTGAACCAATTATACCTCCAAGTTTATTGTCCTGAGAGAATCCCACTATTAGTCTCGTTTCCTGCGGCTTGGATCCAAATGCATTTCTACCTGAGACACAAACAAAAAGATTCGTGATCATTTTTCAGTTTTTAATGAATTTTGAGTATTTTTTCCTCTCATATTTAATTGGTCTTTCTGGTAATGGTGACATGTTACTTAAAAAATGAAAATTAGTTCTAAAAATGACCCAATAGTCTGCTTCATATTTAGAAAAGGAATCTATGCCATAATAAGCGCATACCTAAACACTCCAGAGTGCTGAATAGTGGCAAAATCAAACAAGTATTTTGTGGAAAACTGACTTTGACTCTTCATGAGCATCCAGTCCCCATCTCTTGACCCTCCACAGGACCAGTCCCCATCCCTTGACTCTCCACAGGAGTCCAGTCCCCATCCCTTGACCCTTCACAGGACCGGTCCCACTCAAACAGCTTTTCACTGTTTCATTCCCCATCCTTTGACCCTCCACAGGAGTCCAGTCCCCATCCCTTGACCCTCCACAGGAGTCCAGTCACCATTCCCTGACCCTTCACAGGACCGGTCCCCATCCCTTGACCCTCCACAGGAGTCCAGTCCCCATCCCTTGACCCTTCACAGGACCGGTCCCCATCCCTTGACCCTTCACAGGACCAGTCCCTATCCTTTGACCCTCCACAGGAGTCCAGTCCCCATCCCTTGGGGCCTCAGCATGTAACTGGCACAATAAACTTCTGATGCAACAGACTTAGATCCAAAAGTTTCTGTTTCTACCAGGACTTGGTTTAATGTAAAACTGGATACCTTGCCAACACACTTGCTGTCTGCGAGTGTCAAGACTGCAATGAAAGCTGAGTATCAGCAGCATTCCCCATGCCTGCTGTCATCCGTATTATGTAACAGTGTTGCCTTTACAAACAGCAACAGTTCCTTTTTGTGGTTCCATTTTCATTAGATGTGCCCAAGAAACATCGGACTAAATAAGAGGGTGACAATGATATTGAACACAGGCAGCAGCAAAGTTCTCTGTCATACCAAAACCAAGTCCTACAGGCATGTGGAAGAATATGCCTGTGCCCTGGAGCTAGGGCTGAAGTGCCACAAAAAAGGTGCATACCTTCTTTTGGATTGGCTCTTCCTTCTAAGAGCACTTTGCAAATAGTCCATCATAGCATTTTTGTTCAAGAATACCATTGGACTATAACACTGAAACAGTTGCTAATGGTGTTGTCCAAAGGTAAATCACTTTTAGAAGGTACCTGTCAAGCAATAAGTACTCTTTATATTAAAAAATCGTTGTTATATGTATTGATTCCCAGAAACAAAACATTTTATCTCTAACTGATGTATAACCTATTATTTCATAGCGTGATGGAGTATTTCTAGAGATCCTTTTGTGAAGCTTGTGCTGGGAATCGAAGTGGATATAATTGTCCAAAACTGTATCCCAGAGACAATTTATGGATGTTCAAAGATGAAAATAATTCAGCAGGGAGATG
Organism: Nannospalax galili; assembly: GCF_000622305.1. Taxonomy (NCBI): domain Eukaryota; kingdom Metazoa; phylum Chordata; class Mammalia; order Rodentia; family Spalacidae; genus Nannospalax; species Nannospalax galili. Next base: position 5,567,155 of record NW_008348568.1, read on the forward strand.
ATAAAGATGAGCAAAGTCACCAAATATCTCACATAGATTGCATCTTAGGAAAAAAATAGTGGAGATAGAGAGTTATGTATGTATGGGTGAAACTTCCTATTCTCTACCGAAGATAATATTCTGGTATAAATGTACTCTGCGTGCCCTTTTATAGCACAAAAGAAAAATAATTTAAAATGTGTTCATGAGTCAGTCAAACACTATCCATGGAGCATCTAATGACTGTATTGTAATTTGTGAAAAAAAGACATGATGATGTTAGCATTACTGATTTTGGCCAGTGTTCTTATAATTCAATTGGAAAATCCAGAAGCAAGATAATCAATCTAACAACATAATAACAAGAGTTAATCAAAGACTACTCCTCTGAAGCAGGGGATTAAAAAAAAAACACAAAGCTTATCAACGTATTATTATATGTGTTGTCAATGAATTTGAATCAAGTTTTACTTGATAAATGTGAATAATGCTTCATTTCCTGGTTGCAATAAAGGCTAAGCTATGATGATCCAGGAGAGAGAGATTCACAGTATGTGAATGATCCTGGTATTGATTCAGGAGATTTGGGTTGCAATTGTTTTATGTCTACTTCCTGTCTAATTGGTGGAATTATAGGTGGGCCATTACACCTGCACAGCATTTATGTGAGTGCTACGGACCCAAACTAACTCCTGAAAAATTGCATGGGAAGCACTTAACACTGAGCCATTTCCCTAGACCTGCAACTTCTATTATTTTCTTTTTTGTATATAAGTAGGAATTCTTTTGTGAACCAGAATTTGAAATCTTGCATTGATTAGAACATGGCAACCATTCAAAATCTCCACTCTCTGTTCTACAGTGGAAACGGAGAATCTCATACATGGAACCAGCTGCTTTGTGGGTCACTTTGGAAAATTCCACACTGATGCTTTTTTGAGAAAGGAGACATTACCTCAGAACTTCCACATGTAGCTCTTATGAGTTTCTGTTTATGTGAATATATATTTTTGCCAGATATTGAAGAAACACCAAAGCTGGACTCTAATGCAATAGAGGAAATTCAACTACCATTGGCTTATGAGATTACTAGAGACACAGTTGAATTAGACAAATGCTCCACCAGGAATGGTAGCCAATACGAGGGATTTTTTAATGAGGATAAAGGAACAATATGTTAGTGTCATTGTCCTTTTCTTGCCCATATCTTTGGAAAATAGAATTAAAGTCTTAAGTGAGCACCTTAAATTCCAAATGATCATGAAGGATTAGGGAATCCTAGTCTCCTCTTTCATTCACTAGATGGATAGGAGGATGGGTGGATGGATGGATGGATGACAGATGAATGGGTGTACAGATGGATGGATGGTGGATGGACAGACAGTCAAATGAGCGTTCAGGACCTTCTTACTCTTCTACCTATGATTTAATATCGTAAGTGAAGAGAGACACAGGCTTCTTGGAGAAAACAATGAAGGATGAGTAAATACAGGTGACGTTCGAAGAAAAGACAATTTTGAGTGGAAAAATTATAAAAAGATGGATACAAAGAACTAAGGGAAATGCAAATTCATTCCCAAAGGAAAATAATAACTATCTCCTCACTTTCACATTCAGTAAGAAGCACGTACGCAGGGAGACAGCTCCAAAAAGAAAGGCACAAGGCACCAAGCCTGAGGACCTGTTTGATCCCCAGAACCCACTGTGAAAGGAGAGAACCAACTCCTGCAAGTTCTCCTCTGACCTCTGTGCATGCACCATGTGTGCCTACACACACAAATAAATGAATGAGTAAATACAAAACAAGAAGCAAGAGTGACTCTAGGTAGATATTAGAAAAGTTCCTAACATTAGTTTCTAGCAAATAACATTTTATTATCTACTATTTTGTGGCTGCCTTTCTTTGTAAAAACACATTTAGGATAGATTAAAATCAATGAGTATGTCTTTGATCTTTTATTAACATGATTTTATACAAATTTCATTTTTCATGTATCCCTACCACCTTGTCCATATAAATTTACATTGATCTAATTATTACTTTAATATACATACCATTTACTATTCTTTAAGCATTATTTCATAGATAAGTTTTACTGTTGTTCTTATAATTATATAAAAGTACTCATGACATTCCACTAATAGATATACCAACGTTTAGTTGAACCATTTAAATTTTTTATGTTTTCACTATTATAAATAATTCTACACAGACTATCTTTATTGATGTACCTTTTTTTACTCAAACAGCTTTTCACTGTTTCATTCCTCCGAGTTAACGTCACACATCAAAGGATATGATCATTCTTGATATATATTATCAACCACAATCATAAAACAATTACCAGTTGCATACCAATCAGTAGCATTTTAGCACATTCATCTCATCATGACCCACTTACACCAAGTATCATGATGGTTGGGAGGTAATTTTCAGTTGTTGAGTAATTTAGTAGCAACTCCACAAATATTCTGAAGAATTTCAACACGAGTAAACTCTTCCACCACTGTTAATTGAACTTCCATTGGAATTGTGTAGAAAGGCTAACACATTCTTTCTGAACATGGTATTTGTTCTCTATGCAACAAGAACAAAGAACAGAAGCACAGGAAGTGAGCAGTGATGAGGTCCTGGACACACATGGCCTTTGGCTTTAATTCTATATGTTGTGGGAGCCACTATAAGAAAAATAAACAGTTTCATTTGGTTTTTGTCCTTCCTTTTTTTCATTTTAATAAATATTTTAGAATCAGGAGCAGTTGTTTATGCCAAAGTCTTTCCCAGTGACTTCTGCGCCATTATGCAGTGACCGGACAGACTATTAGCTACCTTTCCCATCACTGTGAAAAAAGACCTGTAAGAAGCAACTTAAAGGGGGAAAAAAAGTTTATTACAGCTCACTGTTCAGAGAAAGTCTGTCCTCAGGGGGTTGGGCATGGCAATAGGACCAGCTTGTGGCTATGGTAGCTGGAGGATGAGGAATCTGGTTACATCATGGGGTACTTGGGGAAATGACCAGAAGAGGGGTATAACCTATAAGTCTCCGGTCTACCACCACCACCATCACAGTCCAGGCCCAGTAACTCACTTCCTCCAGCTTGACCCCACCTCATAAAAGCTCCATAACTTTCCAAAACAGCACCACCAGCTGGTCACCAAGTGTTCAAACACACAAGCCTATTCGCATTAAACCCATAACAACTGAATACTATGGCCAGTCTTTAGAAATACAGCTTTTCTGACACCATTGCTGTAAGTTCATATGAGCCAGGTACCAGGAGACAGTCATGCACTTCCTCCCCTGGCTCTTATAATCTTTTCCCTCCCACTTCTGTAATAGTTCCTGAGCCTTTGGTTTAACATAGGAGTCCTATACGGAGACCCACACTCGACAGTCTCTTATTCTTAGAGAAAACCCTAAGTCTACCACATCCCTAGACAAATATAATTTCTTACTATATGCTAAATATGGATCCTTATTTTTTCAGACAAGTATGCCAGTCACCACACATCAAAGAAGCTTCTTTTGTAACAGACAGAGCCTATTAGAGAGTTCCACAGCCGGTCACACACAGAGAATAAATGTCTGTGAGAAGCCCAGCCCTAAGTGACACACCTATAGTGTAACTCCTACACCTAAGGCTCAGGGAACATAGCGGAACAAGGGGTAGAGAGAATATTAATGAATCTCTCAACTCTCATCAACAAAGCTTCCTCATGAAAACGGAGGGAGATGAACAGAAAAGGCCACAACTGGCAAAGTGTAGAATAGGCCTTAACATAAATGACAAAATGCATGAAGTCCTGAGGGCGGTCTCTGCGGGCGGGGGTGGAGATAGTGAAGTGGGGGAATAAATATGATTAAGATGTATAGTATAAAATACAAAAATATTCAATAAAAAGATGCTTTAAAAATGTTTGCAACCACTGATTGGTTATTTTCTCTATAAAATCCATGCAAATGAAACAACCTATTACATAGCTGTTTAATCGTTTCTTCTATTATTCTGTAATATGTATTTAAAATTAATCTGTTTCTGTATTCTTTATCATTTATTTGCTGATTGTTCACACTATATGGATACATCATATATATTTGATCCTTCACCTCTTGAAGATATGAGTTAATTTCATATTTTACCAACTGAGAATAAAGTTTGCCATTTGCATACAGATTTTTAAAATTTGCATTGAAAAGTAATACAGTTTTTTATTTCTCAATGGGACAGGTGGGACACTGAGCCTCCCTGTGCCAGAAACAGGCTGGGTACTGTATAGAACTGATGTAATTTTCATTCTACCAACCATCCTACAAGACCCAGTCCTACAAATAAGGGGAAAATGTTCTGTATGCTCCTTTGGGGGGAAAAAAATCTTTATATTCCTTGAAAAGAAAGAAAAAGTGTCTTGAAAGAACTTTTACAAAATTAGAACTACTTTCATGCTGTCTTTGATATGTAAACTCTCAGTCACCTTCACTAGTTTTGGGGGTTTTTTCCCTGTGGAAACTCAGGCATCTCACAAAGGTGGTGTGTCAGTTAAACAAGTCACCATCTATTTCTTTGACCTCAGCCATGTGTGTTTAGAACTTCCAAAGGAATTTGGTTGGATTCTGGAAGAATTCATCCACAGAACAGGAAATATGCCGTGGGAAAGCCACATCCCTAATGTGTGGTATGATTTTGAACTTGTCTCTTCCCTTCCTGGGTGTCAATTCCTCAAGTGTGCTGTGAGGAAAGAAAGAGATGAGCCAGAAGATCTCCAGGGATCACTCCCAATTTAACGAACCATCAAGAAACTTTCCCTGTGGACTGTACAGCCAGGAAAAGACAGAGGTGAGAGTGCTTTCTCCCCAGAAAGATGATTCTACAGTCTCGGTTTCCTGGAATAACTGATGTGCGTGGTAATAGAATCCATGGAGAGAGAGACTTTATGTGGCCAATATCCCAAGGCTTTCTAAGTGCAATAATAAACAGAGCACATCTTGGTGACACAGAAATTATGAGGCAGAGACCATAATAATAACTCATGTCTGCTCCTGTTCACCACTGACAAGAGATGTTCCCACTCCCTAGACAGAGAGAAGAAAAAGAAGCAACTCCATTAGTTGTGATCACATATATTTTGCTTTATGCTAGTTTTCCTTTTTCTTTTTTGTCACCCACAAAAGTGAAACCCAGTCATCTGCAGAAGCCGCCCTGTGTCTAGAAATAAGTGGTAGTTAATTAACACCAGAAAGCAAACACCTCCCCATCAGATATCTTTGGTTACAATAATAAACACCCAGTAATTAGAAAGGAATTGTGAATGTATCATATTTGTAAAATATTTCCCAGACACTGAAATCGTCAAGGAAACTGGATAGTCATGAAATGTCCATCTCACCATTCCTGCCCAATGAAATGATTCCTGGGAAACTGTTTATCTAACTTCTGCTGAATCCATCATCAATTATGAAAGTTTAATTATTTTATGAATCACTGCATACAGTTTTCTGAAAAATTCCATTTATTAGAGCCAAGCATGCCACCGAAGCCCTGTGACTGTGCAACTGCTACTCCTGGATGTACAGCAAGCCTCCCACATCTTGCTCCCATGGGAAACATGCACAATTCCTTCACAACTTTTGGCTGCTCATTAATTTCAGATAATGCCTTGTCCCATTTGTATTTCTTAAGTGATACCTATTGACCAGAGCACACTTTAAACAAGACACCCTTTACATAAAATGACACCTCCAATGAGAGTCTTCCCAGAGAAAATCATTGCAGTTATACCTTCTTGATACATACATTCCACCTCTATAACTGACTTAAGATTTAGTGTGTTAATTGTTTAAGGAAATGTGTTTGCATTTTTTATTATTTGTTTGACTGTTTGTAGCAAGTATGGAACACATTTGGTTTATGGTCCGCTTCAGAACTTTGCTCTCCTCTAAGGCATATTAGTAGGGATATACTGAGATTCCATGTGCTCATGATCACTAAATGTGATGACAGAACAGAACCAAATCACTCAATCAACTCAGTATATTTTTAATTTATTCTGTGAGAATTTCATACATGTGTACAATGACATATGATCATATCCACCACACACTTCCCTCCCTAAATCCTCCAGGATCCCCTCAACAAGTCCCCCTCCCAACCTCATGTCCTCTCCTTTTTTATTTAATAACCCACTAAGTCCAATATTGCTGTCCATATATGAAGGAGGTATGGCCATCCGCTGGAGCATGGTAACTTACCAGTGGCCATGCTCCCAAAGAAGAATCCCCTCCCAGCAGTTCTCAACTGCCAATAGCTCCTCATTTAAGGGTGGGGCCTCATGAACACTTCCCCCATTCCATGCTGGAATTTTGACTCCTCAGCAAAATCCAAACGGGTGTACTTTGGACACTCTTGTCCCTTTTCTGGTGCTGTGCCTTCTGTGATTTTCTCCACCCCTGTTACATCCCCAGCCTTCTACCTGGAGGAGTTTCTGCTCCCCAGCACTGGGGAGCCATCCTGTCCAGGATCATGTTCCACTTCTGACATTTGCCAACTGGATAGATTTTAGAAAATCCCTCTCAGTGTCTTTGCATCATGTCTTACCATGATGACATGAAAATTTTAATGAATTAATACATCATGGGCACTTAGGACAGTGCCTACCTAATACTGAAAATTGATTGATACTACAATCTTAGCTCATTATTAGGAATAATCATACTTGGGTGTCTAGCCACCAGGGATTAGTAATTAGACACCTTACCCAGGTCCAGAAGTACACATGTCATATCTTCTTTTAGGACTTCAGTTTATCTTAAAATTAGGAAATCAAACAATAAGATGCATAAAGTCCTTCTATGCTCTCATTTTCAAAATCATGATTTTTGGAAAATTATTGATCCTCTGGTCCCTATCACACAGTGAGCAAGCATCATCAGCATGGGTGGTAAGTGATAAGAACTGACCATGTAGGACAGGGGAAAGAGCTGTGGGTAAAGGCATCTGCTGTGCATGCCTGATGAAGACCTTATCACAGGGAAGGAGGGGATGACTATGGGTAAAGGTACCTGCTTGTGCAAGCCTGGTGACCTGTTTCCAGATCCCTAGAACCAATGTAAAGTTGGAGGCCTACACTCATGGTTGTCCTCTGACCTCCACATGCACATGTGGTCTGTACATGCCCCCACACTAGAACACATACACATGCACATATCAGACACATACACCAAACAAATACACCATTTGACAGTCTGACTACTTTTATAGATACTACTATCTCATCCAAACAAATGAAAATAAAAAGGAAAACATGCTTCATAATGACAAGAGACAAATTTAGGAAGATTATGAGGACAGTGACAACTTCTCAGAGTTCTTAGTGATGCATCACACAGGGAGAATGTCTATCTCCACATGCTGCTGTCATTATGAAGAAAAGCCTGGGCAGTCGGGGATGGAAGATTGTGTCATTCTGAGGGCTGAAGTAGAGAAAGCAATCAATTTTTTCAGGGAAATACTTGGCTTTGAATGATCTTTGAATTCCCACACAGTAAATGCCTAAGAAAGGGCAGTATACCAGGGCAGAGGGCCAGAGGTCTGGGGCTGCCTCAACTACAAAACCAGGTACAGCACATAATTGTGGCCATGTGTATGAATTAGCCAGAGATGCAGTATCTTCATCCACCCACTGAGTAAGAATGATCACCCTTGACTTCCTCACAACTGCCAGAGATCACAGACGGGAAGGCATCTTGAAAGCCGGAAAGTGCTCCAGTTGCAACATGGATTAGTGTAAAGCTAAAGGCCCTGACACTCTAAGACCAGCATTTGTCCTATGCTAATATCATTTATGATCTGACCCACTTATCTCCTCTGCCTCATCTCTCACATGCCCTGCTTTAAACTCTAAAATCTAGAGTTTCCTGACTATTCCATTTCTCTGATGTATTCTGTCCTTGCTGCCTGGCTGACTTTGGCTCCAATTACTCTGCAAGTCCCAACTCTTTTCCTTTTGTAATTCCCCTCAACAAACAAATTAGGTAAATCCTCCAGGCTGCATGTTTCCAGGGCATTCTGTATTTCCCCCTCGGTCCTCTACAGGGCTTCCTGTTTAATTTATTGTTCTCCACTCTGGACAAAAAGAATATTTTGTGAGAGCAGAATCCAGATGTGTCACTATAATTTAGAGAGCCTCAATGCTTAGTAGAATGATTTCAGATATCGACAGTCAGTAAATATCAATGGATTATCTGCTAAATAGAAATAACATCATTCGCTGAGAGTCCAGAAAGTTCTTATCCCTTCTTCACAGGCCCTTCCCTCCTTTGTCTTATTCTTTACATCTTTACACCGTTCTCATTTTAGTGTTCACCGCTGGATGGAAGAACCTGTGCGTCTCATCTCTTTAATTTTCTTCAGAGCTGAAGACAAAACCCAGGCCTGTGCTCTAATCACTGAGATAAACCCTCAACCCTTCTTCTACATATTTCTATCGGTTATTTAAGTTAACACACATAGCACTGGCATTAGTACATTTTCATACATTTGCTATGTTTTGGTTTAATTCATACTTCTCCCTGTGTCCCCTGTTCCCAGCTAGCTGGTTTCCTTCTTGACCCCAGGTCGTGCCCTTGTCTCTCTCCTGTCACATATACTCCACTATCCTAGCTCTTACATACCTCCTTAAGATCTCTTCCTCCTCTCCCATGATGCTCTTTTCTAATTTCATGTCCTACACACAAGCACCCATATCTATATACATACACAGGTGTAATTTTAAATCTAGGAAATGTGGTAATATACCCAATGGAACTCTATTCAATCATAAAGAAAAATAAAACTGAGCCTGCAGAAATGACTCAGTGGATAAAAGCACTTGCTGCTTTTCCAGAGGACTCGAGTTCAGGTCCCAGCACCCATGTCTGGCAGGTCATAACTGCCTGTAACTCCATCTCCAGAGCATCTGACACACTCTTCTTGGTCTCCACAGGCAGCTGCATGTGGCATACACTCAAACAGATGCAGACACATACACATAAATATAAATAAATATAAATATATATTTAAAGAAGGAAGTGGAAAACCATGACATTTGCAATAAAATGGATGGAACTGGAAACTACACAGTAAGGAAAATAAGCTAGACTTATATCTTCCTTTAACATTTAACTCAAATACCACTTCCTCCAGGAAGATCCTCAGACCAGGTTCTGAGGGAGTGGAGCGTGTTTTCCACCTTGCAACTTATGGATATGCCTGACATAACAAGGCTATATTCGTTTCTTTGTTTAATGCCCCACCTCTGAGACCTATGGACAGCAATCCGCTCATCTTGGTTTTCCATTACCGAGGAGTATCTGAAAGATGGTAGCAATATTGATGAGCATTGAATAAATGTTAATCACCCCTTCTCTTCCAGATGAAAGCACAAAGTAGCTACACAGATGACACCATCTTACTGACCTAGGAAAAGGGCAAAGAGCCTTAGTCTCACTGCTTTGTTCAATCGACAAATGCTTCCTGAGTTTGTTCATCCTGGGTGATGGAGTCTCAGTGGGGAAAGTCCATCTGAAATAACTTTCAAGTAAAAAGCCTATTATTCAACCATAATGATGCTTCTTACTTATTTGTCTTCCTATACTTAATCACCATTGTTCTAAAAAGCCTCATGGAAATAAGTGTTATTTAATTTTACCAAAGACAAATTTAAATACTACAAAGCACAGGTATTCCACACGGCACTAAAAAAAAAAAACAAAAAAACTTTTTAACTAAAATTAGTGACAACCATGATATTAACAGATGCTCTAGTGTCTTTTTTCCTATTCACCTTGCCATCTGGCAAAATTATGCATTTATTGAAATAAATATCTGGTCATCCAAAGTCACCTGGAAGTTACTTCTGTGACTAAAAGGGAATACAGACAGCCCAGCTTCAGGTCCGTCTGCTTCTTCTCATGGGAAGGGCTCTGGTCTTGGCTTTGCTCATGCCTCTGTTCAAGCTGCTCCCACAGACTCATCACACCTCCCTTCTACCTTAGCAGCCAATGATTAATTATCCCTAAGACTGTGAGTGAGTTAGAAAATAATGCAAGGTTGAATCTGGAAACTCATTCCTACCCTTATAGGAATCAAAGCCACAATATGAGGGATTGGGTTGCAGAGAAATGGATTTCAGATTAGTCACAATCTTGCTTGAATTAACCACACTCAGATTACAGGTTAAAGTTCTGGGAAAAGGGACTTCTTTTAGAAACTATGACTGAGGCTGTCTCACTACCGTGGCTTACGATGAAGTGAGCTCATCAAAAATCAGGCATACATGGGTCACTGGGTTAAGAAACAGGAGAAAGAGGGGTGGACAGCAAAATTACCACTGGAATCAAAGAGCATCCCCCAGTGTCTGAAATCTTTTCTCAGCCACGTACCAACTGAGTAGCTCTGGCAACTTCATTTCTATGAGCCTCATGTTCCACAGTTGTCAAAGACAGAAGACCCTAACAATCACCTAGCAGAGCCATTGTAGAGGATAATTTAAATTCGGCTATATCAGTGCCTGGCACATAATGCCAATGACCTGAGCTCCCTCCTGTCCTTTAAAATCATTCCCATCTTAATTCTAAGTATAAGATAATCCAAGTTCATAAACAGCTTGAAAAATCTCTTGTGGATAAAGCCTGTTGGATGGTTCTGCCCAATGCCCATGTAACTCACTGAGGACTTTACCAGTTTCATCTCTCTTATCTGGAAAACAGTGTACGAACTTGTGCTGAAGGACATCTGGGTACAAATGCCTGACTAGATAGGACTTAACATACATGACACAATGCATGAGGTCTGATAGGGGCCATGGATAGGAGAAGGGGGTCTAAATTTGATAAAGAACTATTATATGAAATGCACAAAAACAATAAAAATATTTTAAAATGAAGCGACAGTAATAGATACTCAAAAGGATTGCTGTAAAGATTGCATATAATAGTCCATAGAAAGTAATTCCTACTGAATTATGTAGTAAGTATGAAATGTTAGCTGTTATGATTATGGAAAACATTATTATCAATGTTTGGGTTTGAAATAAATTTGTTCTTTGAAAATATCATCCATGTATATAATGCATTGTGATTACTCTCAACCAAGCCTTTCTAATCTCTCTCCCTTTTGTCAAACTCACCTGTTCCTTACAAATCCCCACATTCCTGTATTTGTGGGTTGTTTTTTTTTTCTGTGACCCATTGAATTTAGTCACGGCCATCTGTGTGACCATGGGTTTGGAACTATCCATTGGCGCCTGTAGGGCTCACCAGTGGTTACAAATCTGAAGACAATGACTGTCCCTCCACCAGAATTTATCATTATTCAGTATTTTATCTGGGAGGGATAGGGCGGCTCCATGAGTCTCCCCTCCCATCTTTGATTGACTGTTGACAGGCTCACATTGTACAGGCCCAGAGCAGGCAGCCATATCTGCTGTGAGAACATGACTGCAAAGGCTGAGCAATGCTCTCAAGACAGCATTTCACAGTCCTCCTCCCTGTCTTCCAGCTCTTACATTCCTCCATCCTCTCTTCCACAATGTTTCTTGGGCTTTAAAGGGATGTAGTATGTCTTTTTTTAGGGCTCAGCCCTCATCCCTCACTTTCCTCAGCATCTTAGGCAGCCATGAATCTTTGAATTAACTGTTATCACTACAAAGAGAGGCTTCTCTGATTAAGTCTGTGACTATAAACATATTCATTTAGAAGGCAGTTTGATGCTATGATAATGAAGCTAAGCGACAGTACCAAGTTTCTTCCTACAGCCTAGGGCCTTCCCTGGCATCTGTTTTTGACCAGGTTTACAGTACTAGGTATGGATCCCCTCCTGTGGAATGAGCCTCAAACAAAATCAGAGAATGGTCGCTTGTCCCATAAGTTGTACCACTATTGTACAAGTAGGTACATCTTAACTGACTGATTGGTATTGCAGTCTGTAGGGTTCACAGCTGGGTAAGACTCTTGATGCCTTTTCTTCTCTAGCACCCTGCACAGCACCTTCTGGCACTATGAAAGCTAGACAGCTCAATGTCAGTTGGCTTTCTCTATGTATCAAAACCAAGGTATGTGGTGTCTTCAGCAATGGATCTTGTCATCTACTTCTGGTTAGCAACCAAGAGACATGGCAAGAGCTTGTGATGTTTAGGGGATATTCCTAAAGCTGATAAACACTTTCAGCAAAGTGGCAGGTTACAAAATCAACACACAAAAATCAGGAGCTAGAGAGATGGCTCAGAAGTTGAAAGCACTTACTGCTCTTCCTGAGGACCTGAGTTCAGTTCCCAGCACCAATACAAGGCAATTTACAACCTCCTATTATTCCAGCTCCAAGAAATCCAATGTCTTCTCCTGGCCTCTGAAGGTACCCATACACATAGAGCATACACATAAATAAAAATAGAGGTGAATCTTTAAAAATTGGTATACTTCTTGTATAATAATGACAAAGTGAGAAAGAAACAAGAGAAACACCCCATTTGCAATAGACACCAAAAAGTAAAAACAGTAAATCTAACCAAGAAAAAGGAAGACCTCTACAATGAACACTTTAAGACACTCAAGAAAGAAATTGAGGAAGATACTAGAAGATAGAAAACTTGTCATGCTTATGGACTACAGAGCCAGTATTGTGAAAATGCCTTCCTACAAAAAGCAATTTACAAATTCAGTACAATCCCAATCAAAATTCCAGGGCTATGCCTTACAGACATCAAGAAAAACAATCAAAATATATGCATAACTAAAAATGACCAATGATAGCCAAAACAATCCTGAACTACAAGAATATGGCTGGAGGCATCACATACTGATTTCAATTTATGCTACAGAGTTATAGTAATGAAAGTAGCAAGGTAGCCAGTTATACATGAACATACATGTAGATCAATGAAAGATAATAGAGGGTCCAGATATGAGTCAAGACAATGACAGTTATCTGTTTTTTTTTTTAAAGATGCCAAAAGCACATACTGGAGAAAAGACAGTCCCTTTAACAAAAGGCTCTGTGGAAATGTAGAAGAATGAAAGTAGATCCTCATCATTCATCCTAGACAAAACATAACTCCAAAAGGATCAAAGATCTTGTACTCTGAAACTGTTAAAGGGAAAAGTAAGGAGTTATGTTTCAATATCTAGACACAAGTAAGGACCTTCTTAACAGAACTCCAGCAGCACAGGAAATAAGACCAACAGCTGGCAAATGGAACCACATGAAATTAAAAGGCTTCTATACAGCAAAGGAAACTGTCGATTAAGTGCAGAGGCAGCCCACAAAATGGGAGCGAATCTTTGCCAGCTATACCTCTGGCAGGTGATTACTGTCTAGAACATACAAAAACTCAAAATCAAACATCAAGAAAACAACCCAATTAAAATATGGGCTATTGAAATAAAGAGTTTTCAATGTCCCTGGAAGGACTCCGATATTAAACCTCACCCACCCACAGCTCAGAGATCTCTGTGGAAGATGAGGTAGAGTCTGTAAGAACCAGGGTCGGTGCATGAACATAAGGAAACAGAGGCTTTCAGGCCTCTGGGAACTTGCTTATATGAACTTGCAACAATGGTGTCAGAATGCACAAGACCCATGCTTATCCAATCAGACAACAACCCAGCACAGAACTGGGGAAATGGGCAGTAGGCCCCAACCTTAGATGAGGAACTATTGATAACTGATTACTGCAGGGTGAGGGAGAGTAGATCTTTAAAGGAGTGACTCTAGATAGGCGGAATAGACTCCAGTGGTTGAACTTGCACGGAGGGACATCAGGGTACAAATGCTTGACTGGACAGGACTTACCATATTTGATAGAATGCATGAAATCCAATGGGGGTTGGGGAGTGCTGTGGGGAAGGCACAGATGGGGGAGGGTAGTCTAAATTTGATTAAGATCTATTTTATGAAATGCACAAAAACTCATTAAAAATATTTTTAAAATAAAGGTTCAATTTGCCTTAAAAAGCTTATTTTTTATCAAAGAGGAGGAGAAAGAGAAAGACATGTTTGAGGGCAGCACAGGCAGAAAGAAGTTTTCAAGGCTAAAAGCAGGATCATGGTCAGTAGTTTTCAAGGTCAGCAAGCCAAAGACACTTTCCATCTTTCAGCAGATCTCTGAGAAATAGCACAAAAAGATCTCCTGGGAGAATGAAATTACCTCTCATTTAGGAATGCTAAATATCAGGACTGAGAATTTCCAATGCCAGAAAAGTATCTTGTGTCCTACCTGGTGATATTTGCTTGATTCTGGAAATACAAACAGGAGGTCCCATGATGACAAACTGAATCATCTCCCAGCCAAGAGGGATGATTTGGAGTCAAATTTAATTTCATTTAAAGTAAAGAATAAAAGAAATATGCTTCCTGAAAAAAAAAAATGTCCTCTACAAATGGCTGGTAAACACTTAAAAGGTCTTCAACATACTTAGCCACCAGGGAAATTCAAATTTAAAACTACTTTAAAATTCCACATCACTTTACTCAGAATGGTCGTTAGGAATTCAAATGACAACAAAGGCTGATGTAGACATGGGGAAAGGGGAACTCTTACACTGCTCATGGAGTGTAAACTAGTGCAGTCTGCAAAACGGAGTGGAGGTTTCTCAAAAAGCTAGAACTAGAAGATTCAGAAAAACCCGGATACACCACTTTTAGGCAGACACACCAAAGGCCTGACACCCTGTATAGAAACACTGGTCCTCCCAGGTCCATTGTTGCTCTTTTCACAATAGCTAGGAAATGGAATCAGCCTAGATGCCCATCAACGGATTAATGGATAATGAAAATGTGATGCATATACACAATGGAATTGCATTCAGTTGTGAAGAATTGAACTCATTAATGATTTCTATTGCAATTATTAATTTTGCAGGTAAATGGATGGAACTGAAAAAAGATTATACAGAGTGAGGCAATCCAGACTCAAAGGCCACAGGTTCCCTCTCAGAATATGTGGATCCTAGCTTTGAATCTTATTTTGCATGTTTACCATACCTATGGAAGCCAGGAAACTAGAAAGGATATTGGGCTAATGCCTTAAGGAAGAGAAAAGAACATCGGTAAAATAGAACTGAGAGGGAATACTGGGCACCAAAAGATTTAAGCAGGAAGGAGAGTAGTGGGTTAGGGAAATGAGGGGCAGGGAGAGGGTTAGGTCATATGGAAATCTACTATATGTAAGGCAATTAAAAATATGATTAAAAATTAAAGAGTTTGAAAGAAGAGATCATACATGACTGGATGATGTGGTTCTTAGACACAGTAAATTACTAAACAAAATTCCAGTACCAGGTGTGGGATGCCTACATAGATGTTTTATTTTTCTTAACAATTACGCCTGCCTTTTACAATATGAGTTACAATGAGGATGTAAATAAGTATTTTGTTTTGTTTTGTTTTTTTCATCTCTGGTGATCTTCCCAGAACCAAAATCCAAAGACCCATGAGTCCATCATCATTTAAACAGCTATTTATGGCCCTGGCCTTGGCTGGAGCTTGAAAGCCTAGCTCCCAATTTCAACTTAACTGTTTTCATGCCCCAGCAGTCTCTTTGCAACTAAGAGTAAAAGAAAAAAAATAAGGTTGTGCTTGTGTTTTAGAAAGCAATGAACATATCAAACACCAATCAACCTCTTCCATTCCCTTCTCATGGCTTAGGGGGGAAAAAATAGATCCCTACTGAGAAGTGAAAAGCTTCCACAATCTTGGAAAAGCTGTTTGTTTGTGGGGGTTTTTCTGTAGCCATAGAAAACAAGTGAATTCCAGAACTGCTTTTGTACCTGTTCAGTTGATCACCAACAATTCCTTTCAGTGAATCTGCTTTTACATGGCAGCTGGTCATTGACTATCCCTGGCTTTGGGAAAACAGCTTCCCAGTGACTTCCTAAGAAGCACATCTCCCAGTGCCAGTCAATCACCAGCAAGCTCCTCGACTAACTTTTCTTCTGCAGATGCAGAACACTCACACCCCTAAATATCCACACACCTCTGAACTGCACACCTCCTCAATACTCCATGTTAGATCTGCATTCTGGAGAATGATGTATACCACTCAGCTAAGCTCTCCCTAACTGGGAGCTGTAATTTCAGTCTTGTCTTTTAGTCTAAGACAGTGAGTGATAATCCCAAGGTGTTTGACACTAGGATATGGCTTATATCAAATTTACTCCGGATAAAGATAAAACAGTATGTGTATTTATGATCATGAACATTAGAACAAATTACACACTTTTAAAAAACATGTTTTACCACAGCAATGCTTTTTTTTTCCACCTAGGATTAGAGGCAAAAACAATAGCAGGAAATACTAGTAGAATTTAAACTTCATTAACGTGAAATGAAACCACATCACTACAACTACTGTAAAAAATTGCAGCACTAGGACCACTATCATCAACAATAATAATTCTACCAATAGCAACAATACCAAAAGAAATAATCAAAAGACAATTGACAGAAATATGGACAATATAAAATCATGTTCAGACTACATAGTGAACACTAAAAGTCAGTAAGAAAATATGTGGAAATGAACTAAAAATATTAAAGGTAGCAAAAGTGATTATAAACTGAAAAAACCGCCAAAAAATAAAAAATAAAGGTTAACATGAAGGAAAGTAATATTTGCCAATTGTCTTAGGAAAAAGAGTGACAATTCCTACTTTTTATCAAGACTGATGAATAAATACATTTGTTTATCCAGCTGGCAGAAAAGTAAATTTGTCCAATCTGTTTGGAAGGATATTTGACACGGTGAATTAAAAGCCTAAAAACATGCCATTTATATCCACAATTCTATAAATTTATCCCCAGAAAAGTTGCAAAAGTATTTTCAGAAGTTTTCATTATAAGAATGAAAAAGTGGGAACAACTTGAATATTCATAAATGATTTTTAATAAAAAAAATGACACATCCATAGAGGAAAAATGTCAGCTACTCAGCAGCACCTAAAGAATCAGGTAAATGCTAAATCATTGCTATGTTTAAAAGCACATGATACATTGTTAGGTGAAAAGCGTTAGGACACAACGCTCAAGGGATGACACGTTCTTGGTTTTTGTAAAATATAATTTACATATGCATATTTTCTTTCAACAGACAGCATGTTTATCATCTTGTATTTATTTGTCACATCATACCTACAGGGCATGACTGCAGTCTTTCTAATATGTTAAAAAATACAATGTTTTCTAAAATACATAGTCATTAAGGCTATTCTGATAGGGCAAAACTTTTGAAGGAATTGTAAAAAAACAGCTAAAATGTAGCACGCATTAATTAACCAAAGGAAACCACTAACCTAGCCCTTTGCCCCTCAGTCACAGTCACACCTGCCACATGGAACTAAGTCTCAGTGAAGACTTGTCTCGGTCTCTAAAGCTTAACCTGACTGCTGAAGATCTTTCATCGGTTTGTCCAGATTGCATCGGTCACCGGACCTTACATGGGGACTGTTTGGGGTCTAGACTTCCTTTCCATCTATCTAAAGCAGAGGTCAATTTTTTCGGGGGGGTGCTGGTGCAGGACCACATTTCGCCATGTAATTCTGAGTAACGTTGCAGAGAGAAGGAAGAGGGAGGTTTCCATCTACAGGAAGAGAGTTGAGAACAGACCACCCCCCCCGCCCAGGGAATGGGCAGGAAAGTACCCACCTTCACCTAAGGAGATTTCCCACCCCCACCTCCTCCATGAAAGTTTAAGTGCTCTTTTGTTTAGAACTTACTCAACCCTCACAACAGTTTTAGGTAAGAGTATTCCTATTTTACAAAGGAAATCAAAGCTTAGAAAGACAGTAGAGTGGGTACTCACCAAACATCCCATTTTTCCACACAGAGTTAGGATCATGTGACCAGCAATGACCAACCGGAATTGCAGGAGAGTTACCCCTCATCTTCAGGCCAATCTCTAGAAAAGCTAGTGCTGCAGAAACTGAGGTAGAAACAAGGAACTGCGGTCTTTCTGTTTCAGAATCACGCCA
Organism: Nannospalax galili; assembly: GCF_000622305.1. Classification (NCBI taxonomy): domain Eukaryota; kingdom Metazoa; phylum Chordata; class Mammalia; order Rodentia; family Spalacidae; genus Nannospalax; species Nannospalax galili. The sequence goes on from NW_008348568.1 coordinate 5,585,133, forward strand.
TCAAATAGAGCACCAAGTAGCCGAAAGTACCAAGTAATTACCATATGGAGAAAAATCCCCCTACTGAACTGTATAAATATTTGCTCCCTTAAACTACTGAGACTTGGCAATCATTACTTCAGCTATGCCAAGTATGGAAACGGAGACTGTACTTGGCATAGAACACTCATCGAGAAGTGCTCTCCAAATGAACACACGGGAAATGGAAGAAAGAGGGTGGAAGTGGGCAGCCATGTGCTGGACGGCAGAAACTCAGCTGACTCCATGGCAGGTACCGAATTCGTTAGGGTTCCTGACTGGGGATGGTGTGGCCAGTCTTTGTGCTTCCAGTGGCTGAGGGATGCCCTAAAGAAGGAGTTAATGCCTTAGATGTGACTCTTCTGTCTAGGGCAGTGCCAGGGAAACTGACAGCTCAAAGTCATCACACTATGAGGACTCCCAGTAACTGGAAAACCTAAGTTGCAGTAGCCAGAAAATGCATCACAATTTCCACTGCAGCAGAATGGTCCATTCAAGTTTGGTTTATCCAGAGAGGTTACAAAAGTCTGGTCTCCTGATCCAATCACATTGCGTGTGTAGGCACATAGATTAGTGGACAGGAAACAAGTGTTATACATAGTATCTCCCACTTTTCCAGAAATGTCTATGGCCAAGCTGAATCAGATATCAAAGACAAAGAATTTTGTTAATTTGACCCACATGCCACAAAGAATTCTGATAAAAATAAATAAAAAATAAATAAATAAGGTAAAGAATGAATCTAAAGTAACCAGATGAAATCACCCTAATAGGAAAAAGAATAAGGTAAGAAATAACAAACACAGTGAAATTTTAAATGTTGCAGACGGTGTGGCAAGATGAGGGGAATTCAGCAGTAAAGCTGAATTTACAAAGCGCTACATAATCACATTATGTCAGAGTAGCAGTTCTGGATGTTACCTGAAAGGCACAATAGAAAACAGTGAGAGACACCCAAGAAAAAATTAGTAGTGTCCTTGTGGAAGTAAATATGACATATCTTATAAAGCATATACATTCAGGTAGAAATTTCTAGAGTGAAGCCCAAATGACAAATGAGAGGTAGAGACAGAATAATTAGAATTCCTCCCTGACAGGATGGGCTGTAATGAGACCCACAGCAGAGAGAGTGCAACTCGGGATCCAGAACCTAAAAACTTTAAGTTATGAGTTCTTAATTCTAAGATCATAAGGTCAGAGAAACATATGCAGATTTACATAAAGATAACAGTTGGCCTCTGTGTCCTCAGATTCCACACTCTTGGATTCAAGCAAACAAAGATTGAAATTACGTGAAAAAAATATGTCCATGCTGAGTATAAGCATACTTTTTCATTATTCTGTACACAGTGGAAACTATTTGGGCATTGTTTACATTGCATTAGTCATATAAATATCCAGCTATACCACTCCCAGGAATATTCCCAAAGGATCCCAACCCTACTACACAGGTACCCACTCGTTCATGCTCATTGGTACTTTTATTCACAATGACAAGGAAATGGAAGCAGACCAAATATCCATCATTTGAGGAATGGATAATAAAAGCCTGCTATGTATACACAATGGAATATTACTCAGCTGCAAATAAAAATGAAATTATAAAATTTGCAAGAACATGGATGGAGCTGGAACTGTTTCTGAATGAGGTAACCCAGACACAGAAAGGTAAAGATGATATTCTCTCTCATGTGTGGAAACTAAACTTGACTCTTTAGAAAGTATTCAAATTCAGAAAGACAAGTGTACAAGCTACATACAAATGTAATGCCACTTTATGAAAAGGACTTGTGACCCCAGTGGATTCTGCAGCCAGGTCCTCATGTGTACTAAGAATGGCTGTTACTATAAATATCTCTATCTTCTACAACTGGTTAAAGGGGAAAATGTGATGACAAAGGGGCATGACCTGCATCATACCTCGAACTACCTTGGCTTCCACCATGACATCTCACACCAAGGTGTTTCTGTTTATCCAAATAATTGGTATTGGGAGAAATGCTATGAGCTAAGTATTGTGCTAAGCTGCGTGAATACAGAGAACATTAAGGTTTGACCTTTCCCTCAACAAGATCTCAGTCTGGTGCAATTCAAAAACAGGCAGAAAATTCTAATATTGAGGTAGTGTGGCAAGCTATTTGGGGCAGAAATGTTCCTTCATCTAAGTTCACCAGCTATGGATGAAGTGTGTGGGCATGATTCAAAGGACAAAAGAGCTTGAATTAGAACAATTTTCAAAGAAAGCTTATAATAATTCAGTTGGCAACTGCCCACAGACTTGCCTTGAATAAATTAACTGAAGAAGGACATCATTATAAAGTCCTGGTGATGTAAGAAATCTTGGCCCATGACAGAGATAGAAAGCACTTGACCACCAGCTTGTGTGGGATCTCAGCTTCTAATGGAATCATTAGATCTTGATAATGCTCTCTACTTTGTTAAGGGAAAGTATATCAACTATCCAAGAAGCTATGATGGATGGCTGGGAGCAGACCTATCCTCCTCTTAATTGACTAGAAAAAAATATTACAGTAAAAAAAATGTCCAGGACTTTAAATCCTCTGAGGAGGGGATCAAAAACAAGCCTCATGGTTGTCCCAAATTTCTCTCCTCATCTAGTTTCCAATCTATCATGTGAGGAGGGTTCCCAGTGTGAGCAAAGTTACCTTATTAAGTTGAAGAGATTAACATTAGAGTTCAAAGAGTTTTATGTGCCTAGAACTAGAAAAATAAACAAATGGAAAGTTAAAAAAAAAACTTTTAAAGAATCCCACAGGTCCATAAATGTTCTCTGGAGTCAATGGCTAAATAAAAGGCCTAGGTATATTCAGTAATGCAAGAAGCAAACCAACGAAGGAGTGGAACGCAACTAGCTGAAAAGCATAGGACAGACTACAATGTGTTCACGATCAACCAATCGTAATGGAGAGTCCTCAAGTAAACAGAGGCATTTTGAAATGACCATAAAAATATGCTTAGTTAGCACAAGCATGATATAGCCAAGGTAAAAAATGATTTCTCATAAAGAAATAAAGTAAGTCACAAAAGTATTAAAGTAATACTTTGCCAACTGGCAGAATAAAGTCAAAAATCTTGCAAGCAAAAACCAAAATTATATTAAAAATATGCAATATTAGTCCATTTCAACATTGCCAGACACACCAAATATCAGGGAAATGGATCCATAATTTTTAAAAGTTCAAGCAGGAGCAAGGGACTCAGAAAATACAAAAATCCACAAATAGAATCAGCATAAGAGTCCATCAGCAGTTGAACTGATGACGAAAATGTGCCATATACAAAATGGAGTTTTATTGAGCCACAACGAAGAATAAAATACTGTCATTTGAAGGAAAATGGGTGAAGCTGGAGTTCATAATGAGCAAAATGCTTAAGACTCAGAAGGACAAATTTTACATGTTTTTCCCATGTGAGGAAACTAGATTTTATATAATAAATATTTAAATACAAATATATATATTATATATATGACATTAAAGTAGAAGGAAGTCAGTTTGGGAAGATGGAGGGAACTTGCATGGTACATACTCTCAAATACAGTATTCTATTTCAAATCCTGAATTGTTTCGTCATTTTATTCATCCATATATTTAATTTTCTGGAGCTTCAGTCGGGAGTTTATCCCTGTCCTTGTTGAGTTCTTTGAGCTGTTTGTTTTTTAAATTCATTCAATTCTTTGATCATGTTTATGTTCTTGTTTTGTTTTGTTTTGTTTTAGTTCTGAGTCCTGCAGTTAATCTAGATAGTTCTCATTGAAGAACACATCTCTAGAACTGGTGGGGTTGGTGGGGACAGTATTTTGTTTTCTCATATTATTTTTTGTGGTCTGAGCAAGTACATTTCTTTTGCTGCTTATGTGTCTGATATGAAACTCAAACCTGCCTTTGTTGAGTTAAAGTTTGATGCCATTTACATTTTTGATGTAGCTTGGTTTTATTCTGATCTAGTTTGAATAGTTAATGGGTCTGGAATTCAGGTTCTCTCTCTTTTGATTTTATTGGAGTGACTGGATGGAGACAGGTAGGTAAGTCATGAGCTCTCCCTGCGGGATACCCAAAATGATGGGTATCACCTAGGTCAGTTCTAACTAGTTAAGCAAAGATGGTGTGAGACCAGGAGGCAAGCAACTGGGCCTGTATCAAATCAGGGGACTGGTGATCCCGCACCATCTGGCTATCACTGCCAGCTAGCCAGGTGCTCTCCAGAAGCCTCAGCAGGACAGGCCAAGGCTCAAGGAGAACCAATGGGAATGTAATGGGCTGGTTTTTACTAGTTAGCAGAGAAGGCCTGAGGTCTGGAGCAGTGGGGAGGATTGAAGATGGACCCACACCATGGAGACAGGAACAACAACATTTCAATAACTTTCAGTAACTCACCCTGGCTAGTCAGGCATTTTCAGGCAGCCTTAGCAGAATGGGGCCAAGGCCAAGGAAGGTCAAAGGGAAGAAAATGTGCAGATTCTTACTAGCTGCTAAAGGAGGCCTGAGACACTTTTGATTTTCTTCAATATACATTTTTATTGAAATTTTTTGAATTTCATGTACATGAAATTAATCATATTTATGCCTCCTTCCCTATCAGGAGTGCCCCCCCACATCCCCTATAACCTATAAACCAGATTTCGTGCATCCTGTAATATATACGTAAGGCCTATTGAGTCAAGTGTGCTCATCCACTGGAGCCTATTCAGCCTATCTAGCATCACTCACTTAAAGAGGACCAACTTGCCTTCACACAGCAATGCTCAGCTGCCAATAGTTTCTCACCTAAGGCTGGGGCCTCCTGCCCATTTCCCCAGTTTTATGCTGAGTTTTTGTCTGATTGGGCTCCCATGGGTCTTATGAATGCTGTCACCATTGCTGTAAATGCACACGAGCAAGCTCCCAGAAGCATGGAAGACTGTTTTTTCCTTTTGGACATGAACAATCCCAGGCTCTCACAATCTTCCCACCCCCTCTTCTACAATGGTCCCGGAGTCCTGGGTGGCTAGGTTTAATATAGGAGTCCTATCCAGGGACATGCACTCTGCAGTCTCTTATTCTCTGCACTTTGGCTAGTTGTGGCCTTCTGTGTTCATTGCCCTTTATTGCATGACGTAACTTCACTGGTGAGAACTGAGAGATGTGTTAGAATTCTTTCTGTCCCTGTTCACTATGTTTCATGAGCCTTAGATGTAGAGGTTCTATTGGAGATGTGTCGCTTCAAGCTAGGCATCTCACAGACCCTTATTCTCTGTGTATGACCACTTGTAGAACTCTGTGATAGTCTCCAGCTGATGCGAAGATACTTTGATATCTTTTAGTGTCTCCTTGTTTTGTACATTTAGTTTTTTTACTACGATATGCTGTGGGAAGTTTCTGTCCAGGTCTTGTCTGATTGGTGTTCTGTGTGCTTCTTATATCTGTATGGGTAAGTCTTTCCTTAATTTAGGGAAGTTTTCTTTTATGGTCCTGTTGAAGATCTGGTCAGTGCCATTGACCTGAGATTCTTCTCCCTTGTATCTGCCTGTGGTGCATAGATCTGGTCTTTTCATAATGTCCTACATTTCCTGACTACTCCATTCCTGTGGTTTTCTTAACCTTTCATATTCTTTTCTTGAGTGGTTCAGTTCTTCAGTTTTGTCATCCAGTTTTCGTACTCTGTTTTCCATTTCATTCATTCTACCTGTGAGGTTTTCTCCTGTCAGTTTTCAACTTTTTCAATTCTATCTTCATTGCAACTTGAGTTCTGTTCAATACTTCTTTTTGTGAATTCACTTTTCAAGCTCTGAATTGTTTTTATCATGTCATTAAGCCATATATTCATATTTTCTTGAGCTTCAGTCGGGAGTTTATTCCTATCCTCTTTGAATTCTTTGTGTGACCTTTAAAGTAGTTGAATTCAGGGCTGGAGAGATGGCTCAGCAATTAAAAGCATTAGCTGCTCTTGCAGAGGACCCAGGTTCAATTCCCCCACACCCACATGGCCCACTAATAGCCATCCTTAACTCCAGTTCCAGGGAAATTCAATGCCTTCTTCTGACCTTCATGAGCTCTGCATGACATGTGCGTACTTACATATATGTAGGCAACATGCACATAGACATAAAGATAAATAATAAATCAAATATTTTTTAAATAAAGTAGCTGAAGTCTTTGGTCAGTTTATGATTGCTCTTTTAAATCCTTCATTGTGGGTTTTCTCTGGGTGGTACTCATTGCAGTACATTTTCGCGGGACTAGTGGGGCTTGGTGGGGATATACTCTCTTGGTTTTCCATATTATTTGTGTTTTTACATTGGGGTTCGGGTATATGGATTTCTTTTGTTGGTTGTGTGTCTCATATGAAATTCTAGTCTGCCTTTTAATTGAAGTTTGGTGCTGTTTATATTGTTGCTGTAGCTTGGTTGCTTTCTGTTCAGGTATGAATAGTTAGTTGGTCTGTGCTTCAGATTCTCATTTTTGATATTTTTATTGATGGGACCAAATATTTTCAAGCTGATTAGTGAAGAGTTCTCCAGCCAGGTGAAGGGGCCAGGGCCCAATTCAAGGCTATGGGGATCCAGCGGCTGGATTCTGTCAGGCTAGTCAAGCGGTCTCAGGCAGGATGATCAGGAGGGGCTCTAGGACCAAGGCAGGGGTAGGGACAGCATAGGGAGGATTTAACTGGTGAGGCAGAGCAGGTGTGTTCCCTGAAGCAGAAGAATGTAGCTAGTCTGGGGGCAGGGGGGTCAAGACACAGTAGGTAGGGTCTGGATTAAGAGGATAGTCCAGAGGTCTTAGTCAGGGAGACAGAGTGGCCCTGTGCCTAAGGCTGGAATGGAGATGGTGTGGGGGGAGAGCTCTTGATTTTTCTGTTGGAGGGACCAGATGGACTGAGACAGGCTAGTCAAGAGTTCTCCAGGAGGTTGAGCATGGTGGCCCACACCTGTAGTCCCAGCACTCAGGATGCAGAGGCAGGCAGATCTCTGTGAGTTCAAGGCCAGCCTGATCTACATAGTGAGTTCCAGGCCAGGCCCCACTACAGGGAGATCCTGTCTCAAAAAAACCAATAAAAAAAAAAAGTTCTCCAGGAGGGCTAAGGAACTGAGGCCCAACTTGGGGCAATAGGGATCAAGTGGGCCCATTCTAACTAGCTAAACAAAGGTGTGAGGCCTGGAGCCAAGAAACTGAGGTTGGTCCCAAGCAGGAGAACGGTGTCTCAGAGTTGTGGAATCTGGCTAACTCCCCTAGCTAGGCAGCTGTTCTCTGGCAAGCTCTGCAGAAATCTCCAAGGCCTAAGGAAAACCAGGGGGAACAGAATAGACTGGTTCTTAGTAGCTAGCAGAGAAGGCTTGAGCTGTGGTGCACAGAGACTGGGACTGGTACCAAAGCAGAGGAATGGTGACCCAGAGTTGTGGGATCCCGCTAACACCCCAGCTAGTCAGGTGTTCTCTAGCAGCCTCTGCAGGGAGGAACTAGTTTGCTTTATTGGTAATGCCTTGCTTTGTTTTACAGATAGTTCTTCATTTTTTCCCACCACTCAACTCTGATACTTAATTATTGGTATATATTGTGTTCCCTCCCTGGTGTGACTCATTCAGTGAAAGCCAGCGGGAGAGCATTCTGAAAAACAGAGCTTCCTTTTCTTCTCCTGAGCTTCTGCATATATGAAAGGTAGAGTGCTGTGCATAAGGAGATAGCCTGCACACACACTGACGGTGTTGGAAGATACACTCTGAGCTTCTGTGCATTTAGAACAAATGTGCAGGGCAAGTGTTCCAGTAGCTGCATCATTCTAGAGCCTGGGTGTCTGAAGTAAAGCAGAACAAGGCTTCAGCAAGGCCACTTGCAGGTGTGGGTATCAAGCTAGTAGTGGCCCAATAATGTGTTCCTATCTGTAATAAAAGTCCTCTTTACGTTGACTAATGAGTCATAAGAGATATGTTTATGCTATGCCTGTTGTGTTTTATCCCCTTCTTCCTTCAGAGAGAGAATGGATTTCACACTGCAAGATCATCTTTCCTGAATACAATGTGTTTAAAAACCTGTACATGCACACACACACACACACACACACACACACACACACACATTAAAATTCAAGTCTGTCATAGGAATTTGAGACCAGACTCCATCACTCCCAGGTTAAAATATTCCTGTCTATTCTCTCAGCTTCAGTTTCTCCAGTGGAAAATGGAGAAAAGAATCAGGTATCACAGGCTGGCAATGAAACATCAAAGAGATAATGAATTCAAAACATTTTGCCAGGCAAATGAGATGGCTCAGCAGACAAAGGCACTTGCAGCCAAGCCTGATGATCTGAGTTCAGTCCTCAAAACTCACATGGTGGAAGGAGGGCACTGGCTCTCCCACGTTGTCTCTGACCTCCATATGCACTCACGTGGACATACAAAAACACACTAAACAAATGAATGCGAAAACAAGCTTTGACATAAGCTGTAATAACCCAGAACACAAGGGGTTAACACTGTGATTGATAAATAGCCCATTTTCTAGACCTTCAACATAACAAATATCCCTGTTTTCCATGGAAGAGAAAAGTCTTTTGACAACATCCTAAAATAACATGCTAGGAAAAAACTTGAGAATCCAAACTCAGAAGTTTTCAGAAAGTAAATTAGCAACTAAGCCCAAGGAAAGGAAATGCTTTTCCCATAATTCAGAATATAGTTACTCTTACCTGTTCTGAGACTTGACTTTTTTGGGGGTTCTAAAGCCTTCTGTGATCAATTAATAGCACCATCAAGAACAGCCTGTATAATATTTCCCAACTCTGTGTTTTCCTGCACCATTGTTTAGAATTTCTCACAAGACACACTTCTTTCTAGACAAAACATCTCCTGCACGCACAGCAGAACATCAAGATTCTTCACGTGTCAGATCATTCCAGTACCAACACTGGAAGGATCATGGCTCCTCAGAGCTGGAGGTGATTTTGAGGGCAGCTAAGTCATTGTAACTGCACTTGATGCTGCTTTGTTCTCTGGGCACACAACACTCCAGGATTCCCAGCCCAAACTGCCAATGACTCACACCCAAAGAAACCTAAAGGGGCACTATGGGAGTGCACCGGGAGCGCACTTTCATGCACAGCCCCTTACAGTACAGGAAGTACAGTGGTAGGAAGAGACTCATTTTTCAGGAGCCAGGTCTTCCCAATGCACCACCTTCTGGAGCCCAAACCTGAGAATCGGTATGCTTAATCTGAGCCTGACATCACAGATGTTATGAGATGGTATTTGTCAAGGTAGGCGGATGTATCTAAGTACACTAGCTTGATTTGTAGTGTTTAAATATTTATGCATGTAGCATAAGTGTCTCTGAACTCTAGGCCCTGCAAATATAAGGGTGAGCATACTGAAAGCTGTACTTGAGAATTGATTGTTCATGACATGTAGCAAGTTTTCCCCAATCATAGTCCACAAACAACTAGTCTAAGAGATGTTAACAGGCATTCTGTGTGATGAGTTAATGAATGGAGATTGCACTGCTGTCTGTTACATAGTTTCTCCTGCTGACAATGTTTATCCTGATTATTGACATTTTAATCATCATGCAATACTATCAGTAGTATTTTCAAAACTTCACAGCATGTATGTATTACTGATTTAAATTATTGTTTATGTATTCATTTGTCAGTTCACCAAAATGACCAAAAAAGGCTTTAGAGATGGTGGTCTTAATTGTTTATTTCTGTGGTATGTAGAACAGTATTTATCACATAGGATGAATTAACTAAACACCTGAAAAAATAATCCATAAAAATGATTTTGGTTTATTCATGTAGTAACAAATGCCAAAGGCGTATAAATTCCAATTCTGTTCTTTTGTTACTGTTCCTTGTTTGTTTGCAGGATTAGGGATCAAAACCAGGGCCTTAGCGCTAAGAAAGTGCTTTACTATTATGGATCATATTCCAAACTCTACCCACTGCTTTTGCCCCTTGGATGGGCAGGATGGGATTGTAGACCCAGTGCATCACTGCTAACTCCTCCTCAGGCACAGCCACAGGGAGAAGTTAAAATTGACTGTCCTCATCCCCCTAAACCAAAAGATATAGCATGCTCATGCTTGCGTTTTTCAGGCTGTCTGTGGGATTTAAAAAATTATCCTGTAGAAAAGGGATTCAATGTTCAAAAGTAAGACTGGAAATTTTTCATTTAATTCTCAATGAGACATGTGACTTGTCTACATTTAATAGAGCTGTAAAGACTCAAAGAGTTCAATTAATCTATTGAAAGTCACATAGCCAGTAAATAATAGGCTGGGCCTTTAATCCAATGAGTTCAATTCCTGAGGCTGAAATTATAACCTATAAACTCTCATATATAATATGAATTTGATAATGTCCTCTTTATTAATCAAATAGGACAGTAGTTCATGGTTCTTCTTAAAAAACAATACTTCATTCATGACTTCTAATTTGATCAACCCTAAGGCCAAAACTTCTAGAAAAGTCTAAGGTTAATTGACAGCTTCCCCCACTACTGCCGACCTACTGGCTTCCAGTTTTCCCCAAACCGACACCTTTTTGAAGCTTCTTGTAATAACCATTATTCTGACAAGTTTTAGAACATTTACACTAAGATTAATTTCTGAAGGCTGAGAGGATGGTTCAGTCAGTGAAATGTTCATCTCATCAGCATGGTGACATAAGTTTGATCCCAAGAATTTACATTTAAAGAGTGTGGTGAGTTGATATGCACTTGTAATTCCAGAAGTAAGAAGGGAGGGACAAGAGGATTCTGGAGTTCACTGGCCAGTCAGCCTAGCCTAATCAGTGAATCCCAAGTCCCATTGAAAGGCCCCTCCCCAAAACAAAGTGGGTGGCTTCTGAGGAGCATCTGGAGTTGACCTCTGGCCTCCACACAGCTGCACACACACACACACACACACACACACACACACACACACACACACATTCAAAATCAAGTAATCTGTGTCCCCTACAATGTGGCTAGCACACAGCAAGGACTCATTTAACACTGAGTGAAGAAATAAATGAATGCATAAATTAATGAGTGAAAAAAATCCCTAAAGCTGGGTTAGAAGCGTGACTCTACAACTTATTACTAGTATAATCACGAGCAAATTTTCAGGACAGGTAATATTTACCTTCTTGGCAGACCTATTGTAGAGAACAACTGATAAAATAGCACAAGCATGCAGAGTTTCCCACATTTAATGGGATTCGATTTAATAGAAAGGTAGCAGCAGAAAAAGCCTGCCAACTGATGAATGACTTCATCACCTTCACTCAGCTAAGCTGAAAAGAATTAGATCTGAACACAGTGAGGAGAAAGACCCTGCTTGATACCCTCTGACCACACACATGTACGATAATATTTTGAAGTTATAAAACACACCTCAAGTAACAGAAATGGTCATTATTAAACTCTCATTAAGAATAGACTCATAGGATGCAGTGGTTCACGCATTTAATCCCAGCATTTGAGAGGCAGAGGCAGATGGAGCTCTGTGAGACCAAGCTAGCCTGGTCTACATAGTGAGCTCCAGGCTAGCTGGAGTTACAAGGAGACAAAAAAAAAAAAAAAAAAAAAAAAGGAAAGAAAACAGACTGGGCACCCTCTTTTGGAGATGATGGTTAGACCCTATTGCTGAAGATACTACATAAGTGATTTGTAGAATAAATGGAGAAATCAAGCTGGTGCTGACCTCAGAGCATTACCCCCACTGGCTGGTTTTCATACTGCTGGAAGGTGCTATGCATGCTACTGGAAGAGTAAAAGTAAACATATCAACATGACCCAGCAGTGAATCCTTCAACGCACAATAATAACTTCCCTGGCAAGAAATGCCCCTTGGAGCAGTAACAGCAAGAACATTATAGAAATAACCAACCATTTTGTGATTGCAATTAAGACCCACTTCACAAGATGGAACCCATACCTGGTACTGCTATCAAGGCCAAGAACCTGTGGCTAGACCGGTCAGAGGCCATAGAGGAGAACCTACTATTAGTATTCAGCTAAATGGACATAGTATTAAACCAACTCCTAATGACTAACTGTTATATTCATAGATTAGTGTGTCTCTCAGTTCTCATGAGAGATGCTTCTTCTTATAGCAGTTGAAGATTAACAGAGACCTACAACTGGCCATTGTGTAAGGAGTAATAGATCACAGAGTACACTGCCCTAAATGGAACACCTTGCTCCTCTCAAGGCTCAGTAATCATTGCTACAGAAAGATTGTAAGAGCCAGAGAAAACACTGTTTTTAAGACACAACAGGGCAGTTGATCATATGAACCCACAGATCTTGTGACAGCATACACAAAACCTGCACAAACCCAAGCCAGACAAAAACCCACCATGGATGGGGGCATGGGCAAGAAACCCCAACCATAGCTGAAGATCTATTTTCAATTGATAGCTTCTGAGAGAAGAGTTAGTTCTCTTTAAGGGTATCATGCCTTGTAGGTTGACCAGATACCAGTGGATGTACCATCCCCAAGAACATTTGTACAACACAAATTAGACTCTATTAAAATATTGAGAGGAGATGAGGAGGGGGCGGGGAAGTGGGAGAACATCTGAGAAGAGATAGGGGAGGGGGTCTGAATATGATTTAAGTACATCATATGAAATCATCAAAGGATCAATAAAAACATTTTTAAAAAGAACAGACACATTTCCTCTCCATAGATATCTAGTTTTCACTCTGACTGATCACAAACATCTTTTGATTTTATTCTCTTGCCATCACCAACTAGGCTTTTGCTTTTGAAAGATGATTTTCCTTGCTTTACTAAGCTTGCTGTCACATCCATTAGCTGTGTTAGATTTTGTTTTCATTTTGCTCTCCATCTAGCCTAGCTTCAGTAAGTTTTCATGAACAATAGGATTCAGAGACCGTCTGGCTGCTTATTACAGACTCCGCATCCTGAATTCAACTATCCCCATAAGTACCACTGTAGCCCCAGGAGCAGCGTGTTTAGAGTCTCATTGATTGAAACCAGCCAGATGTTTGGAAATTGAGATGCTTGCCCACATGGCCGCCAAGGAGTCCCGACAATGTGAATTCCTGATGGTAGCAGGGAGGGGAGGGAGGAAAGAAAGGCCTCATAAAATGAGCAAACAATAAAGAGATGATTATAGGTGTCTCACTTCAGTGCTCAGGTTGGTAACTGAGCTTACCTGAATGAAGTGTGAAGCATTAGTAATGAATTTAATTCTCCCATTTGCAGAATGATAATATCAGCTTTCAGTATAATAGAACCAGTATTATTTTCAAACAAAAAAACTGGGGAATTGGAGAAACAGAGGTGCTTGACTGTGAGAATTGGGCCTTATGATGGGGACCTGTGGGGAAAGAAGCAATTTGCAAAGGAGAGGGTAGGAGTCAGGTAGAGATACTAGGTCAGTCAAGGCTGACTGTCTGACCTTGAGAAGCCCCTAGTCTTAGTTTCTATTTTCTCCCGGCAACATGGGACTTATGTATCTATTCAAAATGGTTGTTTAGAACATGATAAACTCTTCCCTTATCTATTTCTATGGCTATATTCTAAAACTAACGTGATGGCTCTGAAAAGAGGGGTGAAGGCTAAAGTAAACAGACACGGTAGAATTCAATCAAGTGAACAGTTACCGAAGTCGTCCTTCTACAAATACCTGCTTAACTCACTGTGTTACTTGTCTTTATTCCTCTTCATGAAACATACTAGATGTTTGTTTTCCTGCATGTTTTTCAGACCGTTCAGGTCCCTGGGATGCGCTGCTTCCTAGATTTTTCCAAATCAAAAACTCAGGTTGAATAGATTTGAGTCTCCACCTCAGTGTTTGTGAATTTTGTGATGGTCCTTGATTTTCTTGCCCATAAGAAGACTCAAAAATCTCATCTACAAAGTCAAGATAATACTAAATTTATCTCAAAGAGGTGATGCAATGACTAAGGGGTCTTCATGTATGCAAAGTATTCATTACAGGGCACTTGGTAAGTACTCAGAAAATGGTTGATATTACTATATTATTATTTTTACTATTATTTTAAGTATCTATATACACTCTATTGATAAAAATGTCTAGATGGTAGACTGCATGTTTCATTTTAATATTTGAACATGCATAGCACCTGCAATAAGCATGTGCTTTTAGCACACATTTCTGGGAACAAAAACCATGCATGAAGTGGTTACCCACTGTGTGAGAAGAGACTCGGGGTATTCAGGTTACCTGTAGAACACTGAAAAAGTTGGGAGTGACTAAGAAGTTCAACCCTCGAAATGTCTTCCAGCATCACAAATTCATAGACATGCCTTAAAACATTTGACAACCAAAGCCTTTCTATATCTCATTCTGCCACACCTCTTCTGACTACTTTTCCTCATCTCTGTCACACACATCCTAAACTAACAGGTCCCTTAGCACACTTTGCTACTCAATCCCTTCCAACCTGTAGAAGTGAGTTTACCCTGTCCAGGTCACTGGTTTGCTCAATAGACTCACACAATTGGGGAGCTCTGTAAGAACATCAGCTTTTCTAAGGGTATGCTGTTTACCCGGTCCTGAGTTGACCTGACAATCTCTGAGTTCAGCTTCCTAGTGGGGCAGTCTAGTTTCATTGCCTCCATTAAGATGAGGCTCTACAGCACTGATTGGACTCAGTGGGTTATGAAAACAGGACATGAAGTTGGGAGGGGATGAGGAGAGGACATCTGGGAGGAGTTGGAGGGGGAGCCAATGGTTGATATGATCTAGACATACTGTATACATGCATGAAATGCCCAATGAATGAATTAAAAGACCAGGTCCTTCCAGCTGTGGTCATGCTCTTCCAATGTATGGACCACTTTTAGACAGATGTTCAGCCTTAATATCCAGTGCAAGGTGTCTTGAGGCAAAGGAGAGAAGTCACGTGTTCAATATTCATACAACCAATGTAGCAGAGGTAGAGGGTTTACATATGGATGAGGTCAACAGGACAGGCCAGAACCCTGAGTAAAGCATCTCTTTCAATAACCCAGTCCTTTCTTTCCAGTAGAGGCTTTTTTGAAATGGGAATAGAGCCTTGGAACTGCTATTCTTCACATATGGCCTGGTGTGTTTCGGGGAACCAGGCTGCAACCCTCAAGCGAGCCTCACAACTCATTGAAAATGCCGAGAAGAATGTTAGTGTCTTGGACTTTCTGTCTAGCACTCTCTCCCTTCCAGCATATTAGAATCTGAAATGTACATTAAACTGCAAACACCTTGAAAAGCACTTCGGTCTCATGACTCCACTTTTTTTGCAGTATCATGTGCCTTTGAAAGAGCTGGGGGTCAAAAGAACAGTTTGCTTCTAATTGTCTCAATAAATTTTAAAAGTGGTATTTCATTGCAGTGATTAAGAACTGGTAAGAGTAGATGTAATAAGATAAGATCAAGGCCATGAAGCTTAACAGTCCTTAACCGATTGTCACTTTTTTTTTCTAAAGAAGAAATAATTCTACCCAAGACTCTAAAGCACCCATATTCAACAGCACTTTATATTTCCTGCCATAAAATTCTTGGACTGAAGCAACTGCCTGCTAAAGCAAGGATGCCACAAATAAACACTGCGGTCTGAGCCCTATAGCCTGGCTGTCCTAGCCTGAGACCCCAAAAGACAGACAGAAGTGATTTCTATACAAAGAAATGTGCCCTTTCACACACTTTGAAATGTCTCTTTGCCTATTGCCTGACAGCGTCTTCCTCCCCCTGTCTTTGTCCCTCTCTCCACACCTTTTCTTCCTCCTTTTCTGTGGAGCAGAGCTAAGCAGCACAAACCAGCTCCACCACCTCCTACAGTCATCGGTGGACTTTGCAACTCTTTTGCTCAGTGAACAGCACCATATATTTAATACCTGCTGTACAAAAGCCCAGAGTTGGGAGTTTGGTGAAATGTTCTCGTTTAATTTTAGCTTGCAAGGTGGTTGTTACTATTCCTGAGATACAGAGGAAGAAACTGAGTCCAAGAAAATTCCTGGATTATTTTCATGATATCACACAGTTATAGACCATTAAGATACACTTAACAATAGGGTGGAAGATAAATTTAGTGGTCTATTGATTGAGTTTTCAGAGCCCTAAAATACCCATAAAATGACAAGAAGCCATTTGAGTTCAAAGAAGTTTCCAGGAACGAGAGCTCCATCCTGTACCAAGTTCCTTATAAGTTAAGGAAGTCTTCTTACAAGTTAATGTGTAGTAACAAGTGTCATTAACCTGAACAAGATGAATAATCCGTTTTACAGGGTCTCATTATCTGTATGTCAGGAGTCAACAACGTCTATTTTTCTAAGTTCAGTACATTTTGGTAGCAGAATTCATGCTCTTAATCCAAAGAGTAGCAAAGTTGTAAAGAAGGGCTTCTAATATTAGTATGCCTTTAGTCTAGGTCTTTCATATTCCAAAGGTTTCTGGAGAAGGTCAGAAAGCTTTGATCAAGCAAGCCACCTCATGTTACTTGTCATTGGAATTGTTTTCCCTCTTAAAATAGGGGCTGGAGAGATGGATCAGTAGTTAAGAGCACTGGCTGCTCTTACAGAAGACCTGGGTTCAGTTCCCAGTACCCACATGGCACCTAACAACTCTTCTTTGATACTCTCTGGCCTCCACAGGCATTGCATGAAATGGGTACAATTACATATATGTAGACAAAACACTCATACACATATTTTCTGCACTATGTAATGAGGTAGAGCAATAAACAATGACAACAAAGTCAAAAACAAAGGAACAATCTATGGTGTAAATGTCTGGCCAGCCAGAGTCATTCAAAACTTCTACTGCTTAGAATTGATCAAGTGGATATTAGAAGTGGAATTTGATTTCTTGGACCTCATTTAATATTATATTCCATGATTCTTGTAGCATCAAGTCCATGCAAGCTTAATGTGTAGAATCTTCTCCAGGGAACATAGAGAAGAGACAATGTTAAATACTTGGAGTACAAGAAAGGAAAGGCTGGAGTCTGATGCAGAGGTGATAACACCTACTATATCTGAAGTGTAAATCTAGGATAATGATTTCCTATAGTGGGTGAGGATGCAAAGAGGTGATGGAAGTGTATCTGTGCAGCAGCAGCAGGGCCCATCTAGAGACTGCCGGTGCTGCTGGGACTGAGCAGTGCCACGAGTCTTGGTTCTTTTGTCACATCATTTACCAAATGGGGTCTGATATTATCTGCGTCCTCTCTAACAGCTGTGTTCCTATAAGACAGGAACCAATTCTGACTTATTTCTGGGTTAGCCAGCTCCTGTACAGTTCCCAGAATTGCATAGCTACTCGGAGGATTATGGATGCTTGAAGATTCTTCCACATACTTATCCCCTTTTCTATCACATTCTAGAATACATGAGAACAAAAGAGAGACTTCCTCAGTGTCCCTCAAGTAGTGAATCTAAATGATCATTAATCCATTACCCATCCCTGGGAAGAGCATCTCCTTCATTAACCTTTCCCCCTGGATTTGGTAACTTTCCTATTCTAACTATTAAGCTTTCCTCAAATACAAGGTGCCAAGCGTCATATAAGACATTATCTTTGAGAAATAGAGCTAATGTTGGCAGATTGTCCTTGTTTCCCAAATGAGTAGATCAGTAACCCCACCAGGACTGTGGAAGGTCTTCATATGGAGAAGCTAGGGATGCAGAGCGTATGACTGGAATAAAAGTGTCCAGAGAGTTTTCTGCAGTTGCACCAAGGAAATGGATTTCATATTCTTCTCTTGATTAGCATTCTAATGGTTTCTGACTCCGGTCTAACAGCTTGGAGAGAATATTACAGGCAATTGTGTAAATAATACAGGTTTTTTTTTTCCAGTGTGTCCAAATGTATAATTAAATGGATAATGTTACAGCTCCCCAAACCCACTAAAGCCTGCTGCCTAAACGGAGAGCTTTTGAAATTCCATCCAATACATGGTTACATGATACATTGCTTTTATGGCCCGCTGGGCAAATGACTAGTGGTTTGGAAAAGGGCTGAATGCATATTTATAGTAGAGCGTTCAATGATGTTTGGAGGGCCAGTAAAATTGCACCAGTAAATAACATAAATTATACAGAAGCATCTTTTAATGTATCTGAACTTTTCTGGTGCAGGATATGTGTCAACCCAAATGCATTTTATCTCCTTAATGTTCGCAAGGTATGCACGCTCCCAATTTTATGTGATCGGATGTTAGGGTTAACAAAATTTGAAGGAGAATTCTATTTCTGAATTCCCTTCACTATACTAGATTCTCAGGAGATGCAATTTCCATTATCAAGAAAAATATTCCTAACCTTGAACTCAACTTTATGTGTCTATGTCTGATCTTTCACTCACACATTCAGAAGAATCCTCCAAAAATAAGTGAAATGCTTGACTCTTTGAAGGTCATGATGGGAAAGAAGCTGGAAGGAGGGCCCTTCCTCGTGTGAACTGTGAACTATTTAAAATCCCAAAGCCTGATGCTTGTCCTTCTCCAACAGGCAAGGTGTGACCCCGTACATCTCCCTTACCTCTCTGAACCTCAATTTTATAATGTATAATCAACAGCTGATCATATTTCCCTTCTCACCCACAGGCTTCTTATCATTGACAGAAGTAATATATATATAAACAGTTGGCTCATAATGCATAATATCCATCTACAGTGAGCAATCTTTCTTCTCAACTTTACTTATTCATCAAATACATGAATAAATGTGCTAGACAGTGGAGATAAAATAAGAAAAAGGCAGGTCCATGCTCTATATAAATGTGCAGTTTAAGATAAAATAAAAATAAATAATTCAAATACAACACAACACATTACAGTGGAGAAAGTAAGAAAGAACAACATGGTGTAAGATGAAGCACCTGTTTCAAGCATAGGTATGGGAGTTAAGTTGATATGAAGGGCTTGGAAAGGAAAGTTTTGGGAAGATGTGAGAGAGAAATGGGAATTAGGCTTATGACCTGAGAGGAAAAGGAGGAGAGAGAAGAAGGTTTATGAACTCCACACATGCAAAAGCTTCAGTTGCCAGAGAAGGAGTGGGTCAGATAAAGTTGGGTGGTAGGAATGGTCAGACTACGGAAAGACCTGCAAAGTTAGTGTAAAGGAAGTCCCCGGAGCCTCCTGGGTTGAGAGCATGGCCTCAAAACCCTCTGCCTATTATCTGTGTGCCTTTCTCCCGGGAGGCATGAGATTTCTTATATTCTTTCCTCTCCTAAGCCTGGGTGCGCATCAGCAGCTGCCTCTTCTCAAGCCAGGCAACATGACCCCTTCTAGGTAATGCTGCCCCACCAGCATTTTGGAGGTTAAAGAAGGTTCTGTTTCAAATACACTTGAAGTGTAATATAAGAAGTTCTCCCACCTGGGACAAGGAGAGGCACAAGCCCCATCCATTTCCTAGCTTAATCCTAGGTCTTTTTCACATTGAGCGCACTGCCCATTAGTGACTGTGCCAATCAGTGGAGAGGACTTTGATCTGAATTTCTTAAGGGAATAGAATAGAAGAGAATAGGATAGAAGAGGATAGACTAGAATATAATAGTGAAGTTTAAAAATGGTCTGCTTGGCTTCAGAAATACTTTATTTCAGTTATACGCATTTGTGTGTATATTAGGTTGCAAGGTAAAATGAATTTTGCTGTTTGTTCCTGAATCACTTTCACTGAAGCAGGACATAGCCAACTAGTTTTTATGAAATATATTAATAGATATTTCACAAAACAGAACTAATGCTAGCATATGGGTCATATAAAATATGAACACAAAAATCTAAATGTGTGTTAGTAATTCTAGTTAACACTATGCAGGTATATTTGCACTCAAAAGAAGTAGCTATTACTAGACTGGGCATGATGGCACACAGTAATTCTAGTTGACAGTATACAGGTATATTTGCACCCCAAAAAATAGCTATTATTAGACTGGGCATGATGGCACACGCCTGTAATTCCAGCACATGGGAAGCTGAGGCAGGGAGATCGCAAGTTCAAAGACGGCCTGAATTATACAAGTTCAAGGCAAGTTTGGCCTACATAGCAAGACCATCTCAAAAACCAATTGCCTGAGATACCCTATGACACACTTGACACTGGAACACTGTTGGAAGGACCATATGTGTGCCCATAGTAGCCTGAAAGATGTATTGTTTCAATACATTCAGTGCTTAGCATTCATCACACACTGACATCAATAGGAATAATTATTGATTGATTCTATTAACACCATGCAATTTTAATTGTCTGTGTACAAGTGAGTTTGGGAAATTTTAATCACAGTTGTTTTGGACTTAGGAAGGACTTGAGAAAATATTGAATTGCCTCATTTTGGGTGGTATTGTTAAGACAGTAGGCCATGGCACATCTTGCTGAAAGAATAAGACAATTGTTCTCTGTTGACAATATACCATATACCTGATACTAACTAAGCCATTGATATCCACAATCTTAGGTAATTCTCACAAGAACCCTACAGGATATAAAATAGTTTCTTCAGGCTACTGTGTAAAAGAGGTCAACTTTGGGAAATAAAAGTATCCAAAATAATACAAAGAATTTTGTCCCATGTTACCCAATGAGCAAAGAACAGAACCAGAGACACAAGGCCTACCAGATTCCAGTCCTGCAAGTGAGGGATCTGCATGCCTCCTCTTCTCGATGCTGTAAAGGATGGTGCCTCTTTTCTGCTTCTCTCTCACCTCTCTTCCTGTCCCATGCTTGTCATTCCTTACAGATAAGGCAATGCTAATTTCTCATGAGGAAAATCCAAAATCCCTTGAACCATTTTTTTACATACAGAAGGTAGGAGCACTTTAATGAAAAAGACCAAGCCCTTTCTTCTGTATATGTCAATCCACCCAAGATGAGAGTATAAATTTTCTTGTGGATTCTCTATAAACTGCAGAACACACCCTGCTTTGTAGATCTGACTATTCTTTCTAATCAGATTTTTGAAGCCTATATTTAGTGAAAAAATGGTCTTGTCAACTACAAGCTTTACTGGAGAGACTTGCACATTCAGAGTGATGGGACCCTTCTCATCAAGCACATTGCTTCCTTCCCTTTGAACTCCTGGGGCTAAGACAGCTCTACCTACTAGAAGCCTTGAATGAAGGAGTAACTGCAGACCCTTCAAATATCCAACAAACACCGGTGAATCATCTTGTGATTTCACAACTGATCCAGAACATTCCAAATACTCCTCACTCCTTCCAGAATTCAAGAAATATAATGCTTTGACCCAAGTCTTCAGTGACTTTAGATATCCAAGGCAATTAGACTAGTCCTTTAAAAAAATAATGAAACAAAATATATCTTAATCCTCATTGATTTTCTGTGTATAGTATTACTTAAATCTACAAAAGATTGTGATGGGTTAGATCTGACAAAGCACATACCCCAGTCTGCTTATGTTACAAAAGAAACCAAGGCTCTGAGCGAGGTTCAAGGCTTCGGGAGTTCAGTCCTTCGATATCTTTGACTCTGTCAGTACGTTGTCTTGGTTTTTATAGACTAGTTTGAATACAATTCTTACAAAATCCTGCTCCTGCTTCATAAAAACAGGTTAGGTGGTTGAGCTAAGGAAGAACAGGATGTCAAAAAATAGAGACCAAGAGGAGGCTGAATTCAAGATAAACACAGAATGTACTACTTAAATGAGTATTCCTTGATTCTACTTAAATCTCCACAAGATGACCAAACCAAATTCTCCCAGAGTAACATGCAGCCCTGAACTTGGCAGGTTATTCCAGAAACTCCAGGGGTGTATTTTATGCCCCACCTCTGCAACACTAGGAAAGAAGAAAAGCATAAGAGGAACTTGGTGAAGAGTAACCTCTGCGTCTCCTAAAAGTCTTCATAACCTGGACTAATCAAGTCTTGATAGCCTTTTTCTTCTCCATTGGAAAACTCTCTACAGCATTATGCACTTATAATGCACAGTTCTGTTTTACAATGTCAGAAGCAACTGTGGTTTAGCATCAAGATAGCACTAAAAATGACATCTTCACTGTCACGTGAAAACCTGCCTCAGTGTAGTTCAAGGGATATGGACTGAATATGTTTCCCTCCTCAAACTCATCCAATCAAAGCTCACTCCTCAACATGATAATACTAAAAAGCTAAGCTTCAGAAGTGATTATGTCAGGAGAGTGGAAGTCTCTTGAAGGGGTTTAGTGACCTCATAAAAAAAGCTTCCAGCATGTGAGGACATAGCAAGTAGACACCAACTATGAACTCAGAAAGAGTAGACATTAAGTCTAATGATGACTCAATCTTGAACTTCTCAGTCTCCAGAAATTAAGGAATCTATTTCTGTAGTCTATCAGTCACTCAGTAGATGAAGTCTTTGTTACAGCAGCCCAGACAAGATACCAAGTATCCACTGCCCACTGTCACTGTCTCTGACTGCATTCAAGAACTTACAAAAGCAGGCTCACAAAAGCCTCTTGGTGAAAAACACCAAAAAGTACTTGGAAACTTACTGATAATCAAGCTGAGCCTCAGACAGGGGAAATGACTGGGAATATCCTTACACAAAGCTGGGTAAAGAAAATAGGTCCTTGACTGCTGTGGTCCCTAAAATTAATTTGCTGCCTAGGTTTTTGCTTATACTTCAACTACTTCAACTCCTCCTCCTCCTCCTCCTCCTTCTTTTCCTCCTTTTTTTGACATGGTTTTCCTAGTCCCAGTCCTCCTAGAAGTCACTATGTGGCACAGGCTTGCCTTGATCTCACAGAATTCTGCCTGCCTCTGCCTCCCAAGAGCTGGGGTTAAAGGTACCTTCCACCACTCCCGGCATATACTTCATCTTCTTGACAGAAAGGTAAGACTTGGGTGAGAAGTATCTCCTTTATTTCTAGTAATTCTTGGAGTTCTAACTGCACACTAACCATGACAGGCAGTGGGGGAAGGTACATTGGAAAAGTTAGAGGGGGGATAAGGAGGGGTGGGAATGATGTAAATACACTACTAAATATACAAAAATCTCAAAAAATAAAAAAGTTTTAAAAATTGAAATATGAATTCTAAATGTGGTTATTATTCTTTTTAATATTTTATTGAGTTTTTATACAATTCATATAATAGACCTTCTTTGAATTCAGACCCCCTCCCCCATATGCAGCTCCCCACAGCCCCCCCCACACCAGATTTCATGCATTCTGTCATATACATTAAGTCCTATCAGTTCAAGAATTTCTGTCCAAATGTCCCTGGGTGAAAGTTCATCCATTGGAGTCTAGTCAGCCTATCTAGAGTCACTCCCTTGAATAAGATCTACTCTCCCTCACCCTGCAGTAATCATCTGCCAATGGTTCCTCTGCTAAGTTGGAGCCTGCTGCCCATTTCCCCAGTTCTATGCCGGGTTTTTGTCTGACTGAGCTGGCATAGGTCTTATGTATGCTGTCACCATTGTTCTCATAGCAATAAACACGTTCATCAGAGAATGTTTAAAGGAGAGGCCTCTGAATAACAAAAACAATTGGTCTTCTGTTTACATTAGGAAAAGCCACTTATCACAGGCTTAAGCAAGAAGAACCCGAGGTGTCGGAATAAAAGCTAAAGTGATAGTGCCTGGCTGATCAGGAAGAGGCGTGTTACCATGACAACTGGTAATAATAATGTATGTCCTCAAATAACAAAGTACAGTTTATTTCCCTCCACCATCTCTTTTATTCAGATTTCCTTTGCTATGATGAAATACCTAAGATAGATAAATGACGATTTCAGAGGCTTCAGCCCATGTCTGCTTTGATGGCCCTTTCACTTTGGGCCTGTGATAAAGATGAAATTCACAACACTGAGTGCATGATCAGGCAAAGCTGGTTACATCATGGTGGCTGAGAAGCAAGAGAAAGAATGAGGAGACAGGATTCTAACATCCTCTTAGATGGCACACCTCCAATGACCCAGTGACCTAACTTCTACCTCCTAAGGCCATTTACCAATAGAACCATCAGCTGATACTCTAGCCCTCAACACATGAATTTTGAGAGGACTTAAGATCCAAACCACAGCAATCTCCTTTTGAAAACTTAATTTAAATTTAAATCAGGTTGGGTCTGAGTTACAAGGTGGTTCTGCTTCCATCAGAAAGAGATATCTATGGAAAGAGAGTAAGTCTGACAATCTTGTGGGTGATTCCTTTTGTCTTTGCATGTGGTGCTTCTGGCTGATGTGGCTCAGTCAACATGGCTAATTAAGTCTTTTATCCTCAGAACTTACTGAAGCAAAGGAAAGCAAAAATGGCTTTCAGCTCTGTGCTCAGTGATTAAACAAACTTACCTTCGATAACCATCTGCCATTAAAAGCCCCAACTGTTGGTGTATGCAATTGTGACAGGTGTCACACAGGCCAAACACTCTAATACTTCAAAAGTACAGGGGGGTAGAACTAGAGTAGACTACCACAGAGAGATGTAAGTATTGCTCGGTGGAGAAGTCTGTTAACAGAAGGTCCCATCTGACTGTGGTAGACAGGTGTGAGAACACAAGCAGAGGGAGGGAGAGAGGGAGAGGGAGAGGGAGAGGGAGAGAAGAGAGAGAGAGAGAGAGAGAGAGAGAGAGAGAGAGAGAGAGAAACTGCACATCTCATCTGGCTTGGATTCCCCTACCATAGTCATTTCTGTTAACAATCAGATAGTCTCTTGAACTATTCTCTGAGTCTACACGACAGAAACCAGCAAACCCATTAGGCCATGTTCTTTAATTTCAAGTGCTTGGCATTGAAGACATGAAGGAAGCGTCACTGAACTCCCCATGTAAAGGCACTGGCAAGGAATTTGCTAAAGAGAAACATCTTATTACAATCAGAAGGTGCAATAGGACTTGTATTATGGAAGTGGACAACCTCATTTAGTGAATGTTTTAGATGTGATTTATTTAGTAGAACTGTTATCATTTCAAAAGAGTCATAAACTCAGAGCCCAGATGAAGTTGCTTCTCACTAAAGAACTACATAGGATAATTATGAGAAAACATAAATTTATAATAAAAAAACATTCAAACACCAAACCATGAAATGAAATATAACCTTTACTTTCAAGAGTAAATTATTAGGATACTTTTAATGATATGACAGAATATTCTGTGCTGGAAACTGGGCATTAGTGAGGATGCTGAAGATACTGTCTTTTCATGGTACAATCTATGTTCCCACCTTCTTCCCATTCCTGCCCCCAATCATTCTTGGTCTTCTGACCCACGGGAAAACGAACTAGTCCACATAACCAAATGTTATAGTTCCTTCAAGTGCTTCGGCTTCCCATTGAAAGCTGTCTTCTCACTGAACTTAATTCCAAATAATAACAACACCTTTCTTCTTGCTTCACATGAACCACAATTTAAGTTTTCTGAAGACTAATTAGTCTATACTACTGAATGGTTATTCAATACTGAGTGATTCATAGAAAGAAGGGAGATTTAAGTCTCTTGTTTATTATACTTGATATGAAAAGTCTTCAGGTATGGGGCTGGAGAGATGGATCAGCAGTTAAGAACACTGGCTGTTCTTACCAAAGACCCAGGTTCGAATCCCAGCACCCACATGGCATCTAATAACTCCACAACTTCAGTTCCAGGGGATCTAGTGCCCTCTTCTGACCTCCATGGGTGTTTCATGACATGGGTGCACTTACCTGATGTAGGCAATACATGTATATGCATAAAATAAAAATAGTACTAAATATTTTAAAAATATTTTTATTTATTATTTTATGCATATACATTATATAAATGGTATTTGTATTAACACTTTAAACTCCTGATTATTGTTTTTATTTTAAATTAAATGAAGTTCAAAGTGACACATCATGCAGTGTTACAAGAATTGTTAGTGATGGAAGCAGAATCTAGCTGTGGAAATTGGTTCTCTCCATCATATTAGGAACTGGAAGGAGAATGAGAGGAAGCAGGGCAGAGGTTCAGGCAAGCGGCTTGCTGGACAGCCACTGCGGGAACCAAGGCCTACAGTCTGTTCAGCCTTTGCTGAGCACAGCATTGGCTCTGAAACTCAGGATGTAGGTTCTGTTTTCCTCTCACCTTCCTTTTTTCTTCTATAGCTGGAGAGCACCCTCCACTTTTTCTGTTTTGATTTTGTTTTTGTCTTGTTTTCCTTGTCTTGACAGGGTCTTCCTAGTCCCAGCCTGCCTAGAACTCACTATGTGGACCATGCTGGCCTCTGTCTCACAGAGATCTGGCTGTGTCTGCCTCCCAAGGGCTGGGATTAAAGGCTCACGTTATCACAGCCAGCGTCCTCTCCATTTTTCTAAAAGGTAGAAGAGAGGCCATTTGGCATCATGAACTCCTAACTGCACAGAATTAACTCAGAAGCAGTCCAGTACAGGATTTCTCCTCCAGGTGTTCTTAGGTAGTAATTTCTATACTCTACCACGGCTGTTCTCGAGGAGTTGAAAAACACGCACAAGCTACACACTTCCTTCCATTTGTGAAATTCAGTCCTAGAAGGTGGAGTGAGCATCAGTTACATTTTAGAAAATCTTACAAGGATAATATGGGAAATTAAAATTAAAAGCACACAATATTTACTCCTTATGTAAATCTACCATGAATATATTAGCCAATTGATATTTTACATCAAATTTATTTAAATTCTCATCAAACGAATATAATGTACAACAATTATCCTCATGTATGATTTTTGCCTCTAAAACTGAAAATGTGGCAACTTTCTCTGCTAAAGTTTAAAACTGGGACAGTGGTATACTCCAAATGCTTTATAACTGGCCTGTGATAAAGAATGCACAACCAATAGAATACAGTTAAGGAGATGAAACTTTTTCAAACATAACCAGAGTCTCTAGTCACTGTCTGAGTGATTCAATGGAGATTCTCTTGGGTTGTCCTGCAGGTTAGCAGATAAACTCTTTTGGGAAGGTTGCAAGTCTTCTCTACAAGAACAAACTCGTAGTGGGAGAGAGGCTCTCCTGCTGACTTTGTAGAAGCCATTCTGTGTATCACCTCTGAAGACAATTGGTATGTCAGAACTGAGGACCTCATTCCAATAACAATACAGAGCTGAAATCTGTCTACAGCATGAATGAGCCTGAAAGGGGACCTGAAGGCCCAGGTAAAAATTCAATCTGGCCAACACCTTGATTGCAGCATCATTGAGACTGTGCAGAATGGTCCCATTTAAACCACAACTGGTTCACCTTGATGAATTTTCTGTGAATCAGTGATTCTCAGAAACTATGGATAATAAATGAGTGTTATTTTAAGCCCACATGTTTCTGGTAGCTTGTTACACAGAGAAGAAAACGAATACAACTGATGATATTAAACTGCTGATTTAGGATTCACAGTTTGCATTAAATAGACGCATATTAGGTGGAGAAATGCCATCCCTGCACCCCCTTGGTGCATATCAAATGAGATCCAGCCTGTGGAATGGACCCCTTCCTTTCAGATTTTCTGTCTTACATCTCAGTTGAAAGGATCAAAAAATGACATCATGTTTCCTCATTTTAACTCTCAGAATCCCTGTAAGCTCACTAAAATTTCTCAGACATAAAGGTTCTCAGTTACAACTCCTGAAATGAATGGTCATTAAGATTTTATGAACAGCTGGTGGAGTGGGGTTATGCAAGCCACAGATAATGTCTTGGAGTTTCCACATCAGGACAAGAATCCTGAACCTCGCGGAACACAACCTCACCCTGCTACTCTGAAAAGCCCAACCTCGTGCACTGCAAAACATGTACAACTTCAACTTCAGCCCAACACACACAGACATACGCACATATATATATACATACACATAAACATATACATATGCATGCTCATAAATAAATGCATACATACACATATATACACTACCTTCCTCTTTTTTCTGTATAACCCATATACTCTGCTGATTTTGATTTTCAGATATGGACATACAAACACAAGTTCACATTCCACAGCTGAATATTTATCATAAAGGAATGAACATAAAATGTTCCATAATAGTAAAACAGTAAATAGTAAAATATTATTTTGTAAATATTAGTACTATTTTACTAATATGTGACTGTGGTGTTTACTTGAACATACATGAAATCAGGATGGCTGACGCACTCTAGCCCATGACTACACGGGAGCATTACTGAGTGAGATCTCAGATCTATAGTCCCTGCAAAAAAAGTTAAACACCAGAGATAGCATCCTAGTTTGTCTCTTACAAACAATGAAAATTAATGAAAAGCAAGTTACTTAACCTTAACAGGACAAAATTGAGACACTAACACCCACCCCACAGTAGGGAGTGGTGTGAAGATTAAATGAGGCAAGATGAGAACAACAGTCACAGCTTGTGACAGAACCAAAGTGTGTGCCTGTTGCTCCTGCGCTTTGCTTCAACCAACCTCTTTCTACGCAAATTGTTCTTCAGGATTAGAATTTTGTGTATCGTATGTGACCTGTACTTCATAAGTGACCAGTACTATGTTCTCATCAAAACAGTCACTGTTTTAATTTGTCTAGCCAAGGTATAGAGTCACCAAAATGACTGCTATGTTTAAGGGACCAAATACCCCTAACAAACACCATTAAGTTATATTTTGAAGTTCCTTCCTCTTTACAGTACAATGTTGGAAGTAATTCTGGATCACTCTAAGCTGGATGGATCTATCAGACACAGAACTATAGCTGAGCAAAAATAAAGAAAATATTCCCAGGGACATTGTCTATACAATTAAGCTAAGCAGAAACTCCTTAAAGAACTATTTATCTAAAGCAGACCTGAGGGGTACAGTCTTGCACCTCAACATCAAATACTTATGAAAAATAACTAATATTTTCAGTGTGGTTTCAATTTTACAGATTTCTATTTTACAAAGTATAGAAAACGTTGCTAAATTTTGGTAGAGGAAAGGACCCAGCTTTATGGCATATTTACTATAACACAGTCACCATTCTGAGCACCTTTTATGCATTTGCTAATCTAATATTTCTATCAGCCTTATGAATGAAGTATTCACCATTACAGGTTTCTCAAAATAACACAACCCTTGATTACTTCCCAGAACTTGAAGGCAAGGCCCTATTGCTGAAGACAGGTTTCCAGTGTGTGAAATAATACAAGAAAAAGTTAAACTTTTTGCTGCAGATTATATAATACTAAGTAATTTGTTTCAATATTTGAATTCAATACTTGTGATTTCAATTTACAAACTCTGCTTACTGGAGGAAATGCCCATATTTCCTCATAGCCTTAGGTTGTTGATCTTCTATGAACCAGAATAAGAGGGTGCATCTCTAGGAAACACACTTCAATGCCACCCATCATTATATTAGCATTTCCTCATCTGATTCATGAAATCTTAGGAAAACAAGATCTATGGCTTCACCTTTACTGCATCACCCAGACAGGGAATAAATATCACCAGTTTTAAATAGACACTAAGAGTTTTCTAAAATAAAATGAAGCATCTATAACTTTGGCACACATACAGATAGATACACAAAGACTGGACTTTTAAGGTAAACCCATCTCAAAGGATAAAGATGTTTCTCTCTGGCTGATGATGAAAGGAAGGTAGACAGAACCAGTGCTTAAACAATTGTCCAGACCATAAGTCAGATACTTTTCTTTGCTGATGTAGTAAAATTACCTGTACTTGTTCTGTTTGCAAGGAAGCAATATGCATCCTAAGTCGGTACCTCCGAAGGAGCTCCACAACTATACAAAACTGAGCCCAAAGCAGGGGACCCTGGAGGAAATGATGTGTTTCCCAAAAGCTAATTATGAGAAATACAGTAACAGCGAGAGCCGAGGTGAGCAGGAAAGAGGCTGAAGAATAGTCTGTGGAGTGAGGTGGGGAGACATGCTTGGGAAGACCCTTGTTCTTAACATGACCTAGAACTAGGACATGTTTGTCCTACTTCAAGCCACAGGACGAAAGCTCTGCCAAATATAGGTCTTGGACTTAAAAACAAATGAGCATATAAATGAAGTGGAGATCACATCCTGGGTAGACTTCAGTACAAGGATCATTAAAATAAAATGAAGATAGTGGGGGAAAGATGGTGGAATGAAAAAGACAGGAACCAGGGATTTGAGATCTAGTCAGAATTTGTTCACCATGGTCTATGCAACCATGAGCAGATTAATTCCTCTCCGCTTTCATTTCCTTGTGTACATAAAAGGTGCCACTAACAGTAGCCGATGAGCCTTGTTAGTTGAAATTTTTTGTATTTTTATTGAATTTCTGTGTATTTCATACACATCTTTTATTTATTTATTTATTTATTTAGTTAGTTAGTTAGTTAGTTAGTTAGTTAGTTAGTTAGTTATTGTCATTTTGAGACAGGGTCTTCCTGTAGCTCCAGCTGACCTGAACTCATTATGTAGACCAGGCTGGCCTTGAACTCACAACAATCTACCTGCCTCTGCCGGGACTAAAGGCGTGGGCAACCAACCACACCCAGCATATACAACATCTTAAAGCTCATCTTTATACCCCCTTCCTCCTCAGCACCCTCCCATAGACCTCCCCCCACCCCGAATTTCATCCATTCTGTCATTGATGTCAAAGCAAGTTAGTATCCCCTGACGTCCTTCAATACAAACTCAAACAAAACAAAAACCCAGCATAGAACTGTGGAAATGGGCAGCAGGCCCCAATCTTGGCTGAAGAACTATTGGGCAGCTGATTGCTACTGTATGAGAAAGAGCTGACCTTCTTTAAGGTAACTCTAGAGTGTAAGAGACTCCCTGAGTTGTGTAAAAGAGGGGCCAGCTCTGCCTTTACTCAGGCCTGTGAAAGAGATTCTGAAGCACCACAAACTCCCACATTGGTAATAAAGGCAGCACTCCAACTGCAGAAGGGCTGCTGAGAGGTAGTCCTCAGCTGTCAGTACCCCGCAGAATTTGCTTTAACTCAAGAAATCAGCCCTCTCTAAATTAATGACTGTTTGGGTAAGGTTGAATCTAGGTCCTTATAGTCTAACTAGCAGTAACTCTAAGGGGTCATCTTATCCTCCAAGTTTGCCACAGTTTTGTTCTGGAACTATGTCCAGACAGTTCAATTTCTCTCTCCACTCAGTCTCAGCCCACAATCCCAAGTGTACTGCTTAATACCTCCTAATCACTATGCCATATTTCAATATTTGCTTCCAAAGGAACCCAACCCGTGCCTTTATCCCCAGGTGGTTAGGATGTAATACCCTACATAAAGTCCCATTCTAGATTTCTGCCTCTAATAACAAATGCTACTTGTCTGTTCCATGTAAAATTCCATACCTGCCTCAAAGTCTCACAGTTTCAACACTACTTACATAGTCTAGGTGATTCTTTGTTATGGAAGGCTGTCCTAGTTTGTTTCTCCATTGCTGTGACAAAATACTCTGACCAATACCAACTTGGGGAGGAAAGGGTTTATTTTATCTTATATCTCCCAGGTCACGGTTCATCAGGGAGTCCAAGGTAGGAACTCAGGGCAGGAACCTGGAGGCAGGAGGTGGAACACAGGCCATGGAGGACTTCTGCTTACTGGCTTACTCCCTTGGCCTCTGCTCATCCTGCTTTCTTATGCAACAGAGGCCCAGGGGTGGTACCACCCACAGTGGGCTGGGCCCTCCCACATCACTCAACAATCAAGAAAACACCCCACAGACATGGCCACAGGCCAGTTCAATGGAGGCAATTCCCCAATTGAGGCGCCCTCAACCCAGGTGTGTCAAGTTGACACTAAAACTATCCAGCACAGTGGAGAATGTTTAGAAGCATCTCTGGACCCAAATATCTAAGTGCTAGTAGCAACCCTTCCCCACACTGTAACAATTTAAAAGATCTCTAGGTATTACAAAATATCCCTGGAGGGTGAATTGTCCACATTGCAAGCCATTGATCTATCCCTGTGGCATTGATGAATGTTGGATGTTAACAGTTTCATTGATTTGTACCAGTTCTCAGAAGATACTGTCTCAGTAGTGAGAATTCCTTTGGGGACACAAGACATTAGTATGAAAAGACACATTTCTAATGATACTAAGCCTAACCTCCTGAAAAGGACACTTAATTTGGTACAGTTCACAAAATGATATTAGACCAGACTGAGAAACATCAGTTCATGATGTCACAAGTACCATGAAGAAAGGGGGTAACTGATAATTCCCTAAGCTATGACCTCACTACTACATCCACATATGTTAGAGAACAATGCAACAACACTTGGTCTGCATGCTTGCCAGGTGTACATGACCAGTTTCTGGTGACTCTGGGACATCAGGTCAAGTTCGCTGAGTTCTATGAAATGAGCTGTATGATAGTCCAAATATTTTGCTATCTTTATCTCATACCAAAAAGGTAATTTCACGTGACTCAATCAGACACTTCTCCAAGAATCCATTCTGATTAAGGCTGTACACACAGAACTGAATAGTTTTCATGTACACCCTACTGGATGATGATTGTTTAAAAAAAAAAAAAAGCTTTTAGGGGGACGGAGAGATGGCTCAGCAGTTAAGAACACTGACTGTTCTTGCAGAAGACCCAGGTTCGACTCCCAGCACCCACATAGCAGCTAACAACTGTCTGTAACTCCAGTTTCAGGGCCTCCAACAGCCTCTTCTGTCCTCCACGGGCATTGCACGACATGGGTGCACTTACCTACAGGCAGGCAGTACACACAAGCACATAAAATAAAATTTTTTAAAAAGCTTTTAGATTCAACTCAGATTAAATAGGAAATACTTGTGTGATCAGTTAGTGCTGTTTCCAGATGCCAAGGGAAGAAAAGACTGTTAGAAAATGCCCCACAAAATTGGTTTGGGACAAAAGGGAAATGTGGGAAGGGATGGGTGTGTTTGAAGGGCAAAGAGATAAATTGGGCTCAAGCTCCTCTTTAGCTGTTGACTTACTGTTTTAGATGGGGCATGGAGAAACACTTTTGAATTAACTCAAGATTACCAAAGCCAGTGTCCTCCAAACTGAGTAATAAAAATCCATGCCAAGCCTTTCCTAACACTTTAAAATCTCTAGGTTTGCTGCTTCTTTTCCAAATGCAATCTTAATTCAAAAGGAGTCTTTTAATTTCTTATTTAATTTTATTTTATGTGTACAAGTGTTTTGCCTGTATGTATGCAAGTGCACCTATGTGTACAATGCCCGCAGAGGCCAGAATATGGCATCGGATAGCCTGGAACTGGAGTCATAAATGGCTGTTAGCTACCATGTGACTGCTGTGAACCAAATCCACATGCTCTGTAAGAGCAGCCAGTGCGTTTAACCACAGAGCTATCTCTCCAGCACCAAAAAAGGAGACTTTTTTCATTGAATTTTTGCATATTTCATACAATATATTTTGATTATATTTAGATCCCCTCCCATATCTACACCACACCTCCCTTACTACCCCTTGTCCAATTTCATGCACTTTACTGTGTGTGTGTGCGTGTGTGTGTGTGTGTGTGTGCATTAAAGCTTGTAGAGTCAAATTTGTGTCCCCAAACATCCTTTAGTACAGATCTATTCACTGAAGCCTGGAGTCACACCCTTAAAAGAGATGGACTCACCTCTTCCCAGCAGCCATCAGTTGCATATACGTCCTCAGGTAGGGTTGGGGTTTCTTACCCACTCCCCAAAGTCTATGCCGAAATTTTGTCTGACGTGAGCTTATGTGGGACTTGTACATGTTGTCACCATTGCTGTGAGTTCAAATGAGTAACTGACTAGCTGGAAAACTCTTGTTTCCTTATGGTCATCTACCACCTTTGGCTCTAACAACCTTTCTGCTCCCTCTTCCAAAATGATCCCTCAGCCTTGGAGGCAGAAGTTTGATATAGGTGTCCAATTCAGAGAAAATTCCTCTGCAATCTCTTACTCTCTGGACATCGAGCAGTTGTAGGTCTCTGCGCTAATCATGATATGCTGCATAAGGAAGCTTCTCTGCTGAGAGCTGAGTGATGTATTAATCTATGAGCATAATGATAAATAATTAGGAGTTGCCTAGCCACGTACTCCCAGGTCTGATATTAATATCAGGTATGGGCTCTGTCTTACAACGAAGGTCTTAAATCCAAGTAGAAAGTGGTTGACTACTCCCATAATATTTGTGCCACTATTGCACCAGAGGTAATAGCTTGCCAGGCCAGTTGTTGAAGGACACAGAATTCACAACTGTGTAAGGTTAATGATTATAATGGTAATCCTTATAATCCAGTAGCATGAATAACAACTTGCAGCACTACGAAAGCTAGCCAGTAAGGATGAAGCTTTGAAGTCAGCACCAGCTTGATTTCTCCTTATTTTCTACAGCCCAAATATGGAGTGTCTTCAGCAATAGGGTCTTGCTTTCAAGTTCTGGTGGGTAACCAAGAGCAGAGGCCATGGCCAGTATTGTCTGAGGGTCGATGGGACCCCTGCTCAACAGCTTGAAAAGAGGGAGTGCATTCCTGGCATTGGGCTTTTACTTTGCAAATCTATGTATGGTATCTAGCTGGAACAATGTCCCCCTGTTACAAGGAAACTCCTGTTAATACCAAAAGGAGCCTTCTGATGGTACATATAAGATAGGCAAGTACTTTAGATTCAAGCACAAGGAAGAAGCAGTCTTTCCTACATCTTCTCAGTAAATTATAAAACAACTAAGCTCATTGTTTCCCTGCTTTCTAGCTCCATCATTAGTAACTGGAGGGCCATTTGTGGGAACCATTCAACAAAAAGAGGGAGAATGCCCTAATTACCAATGTGAATGTGCTTTCCTTGCAAAATACATGTGTATTTTTCACACACATGTATGTGTGTGCATGTATACAGACATACGTGTATATATAAGTACATATGTTTGTGTGAACTTGATATGGCCAAGTGCAAATGAAATTGGCTATAAATTTGGATGTGGCACATCCCCTAACTTCAAAGTCTTGTTATAAAATGAAGCAATCCAGAAAAATGAACTCTTGCTTTGAGATGATTCCAAGGCGGGAGACTGTACTGAGTACAACGAGCACTCAAGGAAATCCTCCTACCTACAATGACAGCTGGGGGAGAGAAATAAGGCCACAATTCACACATGTATTAACAATGGGAAGATCATGATAAAAGATCATGAAGAAGTTCAATACTCTGATGAGAGTGGTAGGTCAAAGGAAGCTCTTCAGTCAGAAGGCATGGGGTCATGAACCAGCTAAACACCCCACAGAATCAATCCTAATTAAGGCAGGAGTAAAAATCTTAGTTGAGGGGGCTGATGCTGCAGATCATGATTCTTAAGCTACGTTCAAACTCTTCAGTCTCCATTTAATTGATCCCAGTTACCTACACATACAGTATCTAACAAGTTCTTTTGAAAAAAGGAGCAACCTAGGCCAGGCATGGTGGTGCACGCCTTTAATCCCAGCACTGGGAGGCAGAGGCAGGCGGATCTCTGAGTTCAAGGCCAGCCCGGTCTACATAGTGAGTTCCAGGACAGCTGGGGCTACAGGGAGACCCTGTCTCAAAAAGACCAAAAAAAGAAAAAGGACAACCTGCATCACCTCATGCATCCTCTTCCCTGTCTGCATCTCCTACCATCTCTTTGTTCGTTCAGAAAGTACACTTAGTTTGCAGCAACTATATTCAAGACCAAGACATGACATGAGGTAGCCATATAACAAGAGGCAAGGTTCCTGCCATCCTAATAGTTACACATTAACAAGAAAAAAATTCACCTTATCATACAGCCACAGTACGTGGTTTGATGGAGCTGCCATGAGATCCTACATACAGACTTTGCATATCCTTATAGGCTTCTCTCAGAATGTCCTTTCCTGTTGACAAACTGATGAATCCCTTCCCTCCTCCATAACTCTATTCTGCCTCATTTTCGTTGGGGACCTTCTCTGATTTAAGCACCCTAAGTTCAGAACACACTTCCTCGGTTCCTTTAGAAACTTTTGCTGCATGGGTCCGGAAAGATTTCTCTGTGGTTAAGAGCACTAACCACTCTTACAGAGGACCTGGGTTTGATTCCCGGTACCCACACAGCAGCTAACAGCCATTTGTAGCTCCAGTTCCAGTGAATCCAGTGCTCTCTTCTGACCTCCGAGGGCATTGCACAACACAGGTGCACTTACATGCATGTAGGCGATACAGTCAGACACATAAAATAAGAATAATAAATAACACTATTTTTTAAAAAGAAACGCTTGCTTCAATATTAGGCTACCACTGCTGACTTATCTGTAGACAGGGTATTGAAAAGAAGCAAAAACTGGTGAGGCAAGAATTGTAACTGATCATAACTGGTGTTGGTAGACACAGGAATATATGCCAGTGTGTACCAATGGAATTTCAATTCTTTTCCCCTCTAGACTGAGATTGCTAGGATTTGTCTTGTTTACATGTGCAGTCCCAGAGCCCAGCACAGAGTAAACCTCAGACAACATTCCACAACTTCCCTGAGTAAACGGAGAGCCAATTTTCTCTAATACAGACACATTCTTCACTTTGCCTTCCTTGTCAGGGTATTACAAGAGTCAATTATTTGGAAAGTGCTAGAAAATTGTCTAGTACTCTCCTGAGAAGCATTACTTCTCTGGAAAAAAAAATGAGTTTAAATTAGAACATTGGCTCATTCTCTGATGCCTCTGCTCTTTTCAGCCTCATGACTCATTGACACTTCCCAGAGTAGATGATAGGGTAATGCTGAATGCACAAGCCCAAGAGCAAACTGTAATGAGTACCCAGGTTACTCCCTATTACTACTAATGAACTCTGTTATACACAAGGTGTCTTTTTCTCCTCATACATTCACTCGAGTTAAAATATCAGATTTTTATCTGAGTACCTCTTTTGAAGGAAATACACTCTGCATTTTGGGTGATTTCAGATTTACTTATTTGAGTGGCTGTTTGCTTTTGACTGTGTTGTTTGGTGTTTTGTCATCAGCTAGCTGTTGAAGTACTTTCTGAATTAGTTTTTCATGCTGTGATCTAGCAGGAGCTAGATAAAATAAGAATAATAAATACACTAGTTTTTAAAAAGAAACCCTTGCTTCAATTTTAGGCTACCACTGCTGACTTATCTGTAGACAGGGTATTGAAAAGAAGCAAAAACTGGTGAGGCAGGAATTGTAACCGATCATAACTGGTGTTGGTGGACACAGGAATATATTTTATCTAGATCATCTTCCAATGATCTAGCAGGAGCTAGATCACACACCTTACCTGGTGGAAAAGACCGTGGTAACTGTCCCAGAGCCTCTGCCATCACCCTGATTGGCACTTAAGTGACAATTAGAAGGTTTACCATCCTAGCAAAGCAGAAGTGAAGAGGATCAGAGAATCGTGGTAGTTCACATATTCACCTTATTTGTTATGAGATTTATAGGGTACCAGAGCTATAAAGACTCTTGGGTGGGTTGATCTCAAAAGTCATCTATAGTTAATTTGTATTTGCTTCATGGGAGGAGTCCACGAGTCAAGATAACATCAGTGTTATCCGAGGAGATGGGATGAGGAACAAGGCGTTGTTTCAGCTCTGAACTAGCCCTGCCCCTTTCATGAGTGGATGACAGAGAGGTCTCAGCTACATGATTAGAAGGCAGTCATTAGTACATGAGAGCATGTCATTCACACCTCTTGATTGCTATATCAATCCTTCTCCCCATGACACTCACCTTTAGCACTTAATGTGAATAAGCATACTTCCCAGGAGTCCATGGTAAAGTTCATTGTTCTCCTCAACCTTTGGTTGTTTGGGAATAATATTCAAGATGCCTGATTTTGCTCTTCCTCCTGCCTATCATCTGAAGGCAAAGTCACATTATAAAAACCACTAAAGGCACAAATTGCTGTGTGTCTTGACAGTGCAGGATTCATTTGACCCTTCCCTGCATCACAGCCATCCTAACAACCCCATAGCTCTACCTCTCCTTCAAGCCCTTCCTTATTAAGAGCTCATTTATGAAGTCTGATTGATTAGCTTCTGGCCAATACGATTCCACCCAAACAGGAGCTTCATTTAACAGGTGTATGCCTGGTCTAAGCTGCGAGAGCAGCGAAGCCAACTAAGAAGATATGTGTTTACATGATTACTGTTCTAGTTGCTTTTCTGTTGCTGTTATAAAACAGTCTGACCAAAAGCAACTTGTGGAGGAAAAGGTTTATCTCAGCTTATACTTGCAGATCACAGTCCATCACTGAGGGAAGTCAGGGCAGGAGTTCAAGCAGGAGTAGAGGCAGGGACCATAGAGGAAAGCTGCTTACTGACTTGCTCCCTTACTTGTTTCCTGGCTCATGATCAGTTACCTCTTTAACAGAGTCCAGGCCCACCTGCCTAGGGATAACACTGCCCACAGTGTACTGGGCCCTCCTACAGCAATCAAGACAGTGCCCCACAAACCAATCTGATCATGGAAAGTTCTCAACTGGGACCCTTTCTTCCCAGGTAACTAGGTTATGTCAAGCTGACAATAAAAACTAACCAGCAGAAATACACAACAGTTCTTCATGCTTTCATTACTGTAAAAGAAATACTTTGTTGAATCATTAGATGCCAACTAATCTCCTAGGTACTTAGGTTATGAGAGCTCTTATGAGATACTTCCTGTTCCGATCTCAAATTGCTTATAGGGCGTGAGGAGAAGCAAAAAAGTACAAAACAACATGGTGCCTTTTAGGAACCAAAAGTAGCACATGTATTTGAGAAGTGATTGCCTTGAATCTAGAAGGCCAGGAAGAAAAAATGGAAAATACATTCTCCATCTGAAGAAGTGTCCTGCTGCATGTGTATAATTACAGGCTCAGAATCCCATAAAGGAAAGCGTGCAGTTTTTCACTTTCTGAAATTAGGTGACCTCACTTAATAATATACATTCTAGGTCTATCCATTTTACTATAATTTTATTTCATTGTTTAAAGCAGAGTAATACCCTATTTTATAAATGTCAGATTTTCATTATCCATTCATCTGTTGTGTGGGGTGTGATTATGGCATAATATTTAGAATAGGGAAAAATAAAGAGTAACTTACAAAGAAGCTGTAAATCAGGAAAGGAGCACATATTTTTGTCTTTTTTTCGTGTGTGAATTAAACTTTCTGTGTATCAAAGAAGCAGAAATCCTTTCTGCATTCTGTAAGAATCCAATAAGTGTTGTTACTTCTGGAAGTGATTGCGAGCTGAGCTTCTTTTCTAATTCCATAGACCAAAAGCACAGTGGGAATTGGACATGATTAGACACTGATCTGCTGGATGTATTGGATAGCGTAATATCATTAATGTTCTTGGTAACTTTTTATTTTGTTATAAACTTTCAAATTTTCTGATAAAAGAAAAATTAATAAAAACAAATTGCAAACTTTTTTAGAATATTTTTTTCTGGAAGCACTGTGGAGACTGGAACCAGAGAAGCCAGTCAGGGGCCTGGTGCAGTGTTTCAACAGTCCAGGTGGGAGGAGACAAGCTACATGACGGCGCAGAAGTTGACACACAAAAATAAAAAGATTTTGAACTTAGTGAAGAAATTGTTTGTTCAAACCTATTCCTTTTTCAGATGAGGAAAATATTCACAAAATCTGAAGAATACACTCAAAGGGCCTATACCTTAGACACAGACACATAGATTCATTCCAGTTTGAGTTTAGAGCATATATAACCTTCACACATGGCATGGATTATGGAAAGGTGTATACTTATGGGATAGCTTGCCAGACAGTAGTGACTTCACTGCCAATGGGAATTTACTTCATTTATCATTTTTTTTTGCCATTTCCTTTCTTCTGCCTTGGCCCAGGTCTATGGTTCAGGGTGAGTTAATTGTTCAACAACCTCCTCTCTATTGCAATCACAGGTGGCATCAAGGACCTTTGTGTCAGTCATATCTTGGAGTTGTATACCCAGAGGGAAGTGGTCCCTAACCACAGCACCACCAACAGTATCTAGAGAAAGTATGTGGAGGGTTATCTGCCCCAGGGCAGAGCACCTGTCTCCAGACGTTGCACGTTACATTGAAGTCAAATGCTCAACATTCTATTGACAAAGCCCTTTGGAGAGAGTCTTCCTTCTCTGTCACTTCTATTCAGGCTAGCAGGAGTCCTCCTTGACATCCTTGCAAGAAACCACTTCAGAGTTACAGCACCCTCGTTTAAGGAGCACTTTATAGCTCCTTAAATGACTTTTGCTCACAATATTTTCTCTACTGTATGAAGGTAGCAGAAAACTGAAGGTCATCAAGGCAGGGCTTTTCTTTACCATTTTCTGGGATAGCAGGAGAGCTGAAGTTTGGAGGGATTTAGAATTTAACTCAAAATAACTATTGAAATAGTTACAATAACTATCAAGAATTGTTGAGTCCAGTCCATATGACAATGCATCTTTCATATGAACTGATGATTTCACTTCCAGGAATGGATCCTCTGAAAGACTCCCAGCTATAAAAGGAACAATGTTTCTTCAATATTTTTCCATATTTCATACATGAGTATTGTTCTTATACCATTTCCACCCTTCCCAGTCCCTTCCAACTCCTCCCATGATCCCCCTTCCCCTGTAATTTCTTGTCTTCTTCTTTATTATTGGTACATATACTTATATACGTTTATAAATATATGTGTATATATTTAATGCACTGAGTCCATTTAGTGGTGTTCATATATGCATGTGTTTAGGGTTGTCCATTTGGGATTAGATAACCTCTCTGGGAGTTAGTCCCTGGAGAAAGTTGATTCTCCCTCCCTAAACATCCATCAG
Organism: Nannospalax galili; assembly: GCF_000622305.1. Taxonomy (NCBI): domain Eukaryota; kingdom Metazoa; phylum Chordata; class Mammalia; order Rodentia; family Spalacidae; genus Nannospalax; species Nannospalax galili. Next base: position 5,625,780 of record NW_008348568.1, read on the forward strand.
TTGCCTGTACCTCTTCACCTTGAGGTGGGACCATTTGAAATTTCCCCCATCCACTTTGACATGTCAACTGGTGTTGTCATTATGCCAATCTTGTTGGCCTATCATACTACAGAGATTTCACTGGTACAGCTTCTCTATCCGGTCTAGAATGCATTATCTAGCAGCAAGTGTCTTGTCCCTCTGACTCTTACGTTTTTTTCCACAGCCTCTTCCACAATGTTCTGTGAGCCTTAGACAGAGAGGTTGCATTGTACAGGTAGGTGTCCATTAGGGTTAGGTGCCTCACAGTCACTTACTCTGAATAGTTGGGGAAATTTCCCTATCTGTATCAAAAAGAAGCTTCTTTGATAAGTGATGAGAGCCATACTTGTCTATGAATATAAGCATATGTGCTTAGACTGCACTAAGAAATTGTATTGGTGTAGGAAAGTAACAATAGTGGGTTCTTCCCTAGGGTCTGTGACCTCTCCAACCATGTGTATTTGGCTATGTTTATAGTATCACATAATGATTGCCTCCTACTGAGAAGATCCTGAGTCCAGTTAGAGTGATGCTGATTATCCACAATATAAAAGTATGAATTCTACACTACGAGAGAGTTTCTGGATTGGTCATTTTGTGGTTCATAGGTGTTACAGCTTGGAAGGACGATCAGCTGGATTTCTCCCTTGGCAGCTTACGTAGTACCTTCAGATACTATGAGAGCTTGTCTTCAGGGATGTGGCCCCCTGGTCAGTTCCAGCTCAATTACTCCAAGTCCTATGTCCAAAGTGTGGCCTGTCTTCAGCAATAGGGTCTCACATTCAAGTTCTGGGTGGCAGTTAGGGACTGTGGCAATAGCCTATATTATTCTGGGAGGCTTTTGGACTATCCTGACCAACAACTCAATGGGAGGTTTCCCTTGCTTGTCACTGTGATTTTTGTTATATACACATACAATAATAATATACATATGGTCTGTGTGCGTGTATTTTTCATTATGTCTATGAAATAATACACTTCCCTTTGGTTTTTCACACCACCTAAGAATTTTTTGTCTCTTTCCTTTCTCTCTCCCTGATTAGCATTCACATCTCCCTTCCCAATTAGAATCTCCACATTTTTCCTATTTCCCCTTCGATAACACCCATGTCCGACTAAATCCCTCTCTAGAGCTCCTTTTTTCTCTCTCCCTAGGGTCCATTCTATTTTCCTGTCTCCTGCAGTTACTTCTAGATATACACTCACATCTAAGGATTTGGACTAGGACCCAGAAATAAGAAAGAACATGTGTCACTTGTTTTTCTACGTTTGGGTTACGTTGCTGGGAATAACAGTTTCCGGTTTCATCCAATTACCTGCAAATTTCATTTCATTTTTCTTTACTGATGCATAGAACTCCATTGAACACATTTTCATCATCCATTCATTGGTTGAGGGACATTTAGATTGTATCCATTTCCTAACTATTGTGAAAAGAGAAGCAATAAACATTGCTGAGCAAGTATCTCTGTGGCAGGAAATCAAGTCCTTTGGGTATACGCCATAGAGTGGTACAGATGGATCATATGGTAGATTGATTTTCAGTTTTTTAGAATTCTCCAGACTGATTTGCATAGTGACTGCACCAGTTAGCAATCCCTCCAGCTATGAATCAAAGTTCCCGTTTCCCCACATCCTTGCTAGCATTTGTTGTCATTTTTTTGTGTCAGCCATTCTAAGATTCACTCTAAGATGAAATATTAAAGTAGATTTAATTTTCATATCCCCAGTTGATAAGGATGTTGAACACATTTAAGGTAATTCTTAGCCATTTTTATTGCTTCTTTTGAGAACTCTGTAAAGATCTGTAGCCCATTTTATAATTGGGTAATTTGATTTCTTGATTCTTTGCTGAGTTCTTTGTATATTCTAGAAATTAAACCTCTATCAGATGTACATCTGGCAAAGATTCTTCCCTACTCTGGGATTCCTCTTCACCAGATAATTGTTTCCTTTGCTGTGCAGAAAATTTTTTAAGTTTAATGAGGTCCCGTTTTTCAATTGTTGGTCTTAATTCATGAATGAATGGAGTCTGACTTTGAAAGTCCTATTCTGTACCTCTTCCTAATAGGGTGCTGCCTAGGTTTTCTTCTAACAATTTCAGGTTTTCAGATTTCACATTGAGGTCTTTGGTCAAATCTGAGTTGATTTTTGTTCAGTGTGATAGATTTGGATCTATTTCATCATTCTGAAGGGGAGATCTATTTTTCCAGTATTAATTTTTGAAGATGGTGTCTTTCCTCCAGTGTGTATTTTTGGCATCTTTGTCAAATATCAGTGGCTGTAGTTGCATACAATCGTGTTAGGTCTTATATAGTGCTTCCTCGGTCTGCTCCATGTCTGGTTTTGTGCCAGCACCATTTTGTTTATATTACTAGAGCTCTGTACTATAGTTTGAAATCTGGTATGGCAATTCCTCCAGCATTGTTCTTTTGGCTTTGGCTACTGAGGTCTTTTGTGCTTCTGTGTGAATTTTAGGGTGTTTTCTTCTATTTTTGTGAAGAATGCCATGGGTATTTTGATTGGCATTGCGCTGAATCTGTAAATTGTTTTTAGTAAAATGGTTATTTTCACAATATTAATTCTATCAATCCATAAGCACAGAAGGCCTTCCTATCTTCCTCATCATCTACATTTAAATATATTTATCAATCCTGCCTGGCAGGAATCAGCAAACTGTGGTCTCTTGTGGAACCCAGAGACCATAATATTTCTTATACTGTACATAGTTGTAAACAACAAAAGTAATATGTGTTAATGATCATACGTGACTCACAAAGCCTACAGAGGTTTTCATTTATCCCTTGCAAAAATTGCTTGCCAATCCTTAATACGTAGTAAGCTTCGTTTTAAACTATGAACTGGTGTTGTATCTTATAGTCATTATGAAACTTACTTTAATTTTCAGCCCTATATTTCCTGAATATGCCTTAGTGCTTTTAATGACTGCATAATGTTCTATAAGATTAGTATAACAGACTTTTAAAAATTTGGAATTGGACTACAGATAACATACTTCAACATAATTAATGCTATATATGACAAACCCATTGTTTACCACATAAGTAGTAAACATTGTACACTTTGCGAACCACGTATGATCATTAACACGTAGTATTTTTGTTTGGCTACAACTCTATGCAATGTGAGACACATAATAGGCATGCAGTTCTTATAGAAACAGGCCATGGACTGGCTTCCCCACAAGGCCATAGTTTGCTGATTCTTGCCAGGTAGGATTCATGCATATATTTGAATACAAAATCATGAGAAAAGGTAAAAGACGCACATACATAAGATTCATGATAGTATGTCAGGAATGTAAGGCAAAAGATCCTGTATGGGAGCTAGAGATCTGGCTCAGTAGTTAAGAGCACTGACTGCTCTTACAGAGGTCTTGGATTTAATTCCCAGAATCTACATGGCAGGTAACAACTGTCTGTAACTCCAGTTCCAGAGGATTCAATACCTTCTTTTGACCTCTGTGGGCATTGTATGTACATGGTGCATTTACACACATGCAGACAAAATGCTCATATACATAAAATAAAAATAAATAAGTTAGTTCTGTTTGTTTGAAATATTTTAGTTCTTTTGTTAAAGATTTGAAGAAGGTGTTTTAGATAGAGGGTATATGATAATTTGCCCTTATAGTCTTTCATAATATTCTGCTTTTAGTAAATATTCTCCAAATAATATATAAGAAAAGCAATCATCTGCTTTGCTTGGACTGAACACACTGCTCACAGAAGTCACTCACAGTACTTATTAGACACAATACATTTTTGTTGTACATCTTCTCTGAGCCTGGATCTCTAGCTGGCACTGTGAGAAATACCAGGTTCCGTTGACTGTGCATATATGGACCAAGCCTTCAGGAAGATAAAAATCCAGCAGCAGAGATAATTAACACACCAGTAGGACCTCATATAATGAAGAAGAGCCTGTACCAAAAGAGAAACTCAGACTATGTGCTATGGACACTCACTGCTACATACCTAGAGGTCCAGAGCCCCACGGCTAGGATGCTGAGCCTAGCCCCTAAACACAGTGGAAAAGTCACTGCAGATACATGAGTAGGAACATGGTGTAACTTGGGAAGTTATTAATTTGTTAATATTCTTTTTAAATGTGCATTTAAATGGTTTCCCTGCATGTATGTAAGGGCACCCATAGGTGCAATGCCCACAGAGGCCAGAAGAAGGTATCAGATCCCCTGCTACTTGAGTTATGGATGATTGTCAGCTGCCATGTGGGTGTTGTGAATCAAACCCAGGTCCTCTACAAGAGCAGCCCATGCTCTTAACCACTGAGTCATCTCTCCAGATCCTAATTTATTAATATTCTTCCTTAAACAATGTATTGGCTATTTCTTCACTGCTATGACAAGTACACCTGACAGTACAACTTGAAAAGAGGAGGGATTTATTTCAGCTCATAGACTCAGAGGGTTCAGTCCAGCATGGAAGAGTAGAGCACCTCCCATCATGGCCAGCCAGGAAACAAAGAAAGGAACTAGAAGAGGCCAGAGATAAATATCCCCAAAGATCTGTACCCAGTAACCCACCCTCTCCAGATAGCCCAGCTTCCCAAAGCTTCTGAGACCTCTCAAAATAGTGTCAGCAGCTGGGGACCAACATGAACAGCATAAAGGAAACTACAGGGGACATTGTAGATCTAAACCATAACAAGCTCAATGTTTGTGGATAAGGAAAAACGAAGATTAAAAACAAAGAGACAGGCCAGCTTTGCAGAGCTTCACAAAGAATGTTAGCTGCCTTTGGGGAGCAGCAGGACTCTGAGCACTCATCCCCCAAAGCTATTTTCCATTGACACAGCTAAGCTGGGGCCTGAGCTGAAAGAAGTGCCACATGATCTAAAAGGCAGTGAGAAGGGGATGCAGCAGCTGCCTGATGGGGGTCCAGGTGTGCTGATGGGACAAGTGGGAAGGTCTCTGCAGTCTCATCACAGTTACCATCAAAGCAAAGTTCTAACAGTTGAATAAGAACACCTTTTGAGAAACACTTTCAGGGACCCAGAAAGTAGAGAAGCATGCCAGTAGCTCCCTGGGAAATGCCACTGTGTGTGTAAAAGTTCAGAGGAGCAGAACTCTGGCAAAGGCCCTAACACTGTGGCTTTAGTCAGTCATTCTCTGAGTCTAATGTAAACAGGGGCAGGACCCTGCCCATGCCCAGCTACCTTTCTTCTGTAAGCTGTACTCTTACGATTCTTGGTTTTCTTTCCATGTTTGTTTTTGCCATTCATCAATATGTCCTTGTCTACAGTTGCTCTGGTTTCTCCACACAAGTCACAGGAGCCCAGATATAAGAAAGGGAACACTAACACAACTCTCAATTCGCATTAATGAAGCTCCCTCAGGCAACAGAGGGCCAGCAACACAAAAAGTTCCAAATGGCCAAAGCTTGGAGAGTAAGAGTGTGGGTCCTTGGACAGGACTCTTATATTAAACTCTGCCCGCTCAGGGCCTGGGGACTATTAGGGAAGAGGGGCAGAAAAATTATAAGAGCCAGGGAGTAGGTGTACAACCATACGGAGGAATCCTACAAGCTCCTGGGATCTTGATCATAAGAACATACAGCAATGGTGTCAGCATGCACAAGACCTACATAAACTCAGGCAGACAGAAACCCAGCACAGAACTGTGGAAATGGGCAAGAAGCCCCAATCTTAGTCAGAGAATTATTAGGAGCTAATTACTGCTGGGTGAGAAAGAGGTAATCTTAAATGGAGGGACTCTAGAAAGGTCACCTAGGGCCCAGTGGATGGACTTGCACTGAGGGACATCTGAGGGGCACTAACTTAACACAGTATGCCTTAACACAAATGACAGAATGTATGAATTCCAATGGAGAAGGTGTAGGAGGGTGCCAGTGAGGAAGGGGGCATAAAGATGATTAAGATTGATTAAGATGTTCTGTATGAAATACACAAAAATTCAATTAAAAATTTATAAAAAAATAAAAATTCTACCACCTCCCAATAATGCTATCAAATTATAACTCCATCAAATAATTAATCAATCGAAGTCAAAGCCTTGACTATCAAGTCACCTCTCAACAAATGCATCTGCCAGCTGGGGTCCAAGCCTTCAACTCATGAGTCTTTGGAGTACACTTCATTTCCAAAGCATAGCTCCACCCAAAGAACTGCTTGCTTGAATAATGTAGGTTTCACATGCAGGAGGATTAGAGATGGAAGGTGGCAAACACTTGCCTCTTTCAACAAAGAAAATTCAGGGTTTTGCCTGTTACTCGAGCTTGACGATGCCTGTTACTTGATGTTAGCTTGTTGGGGCTGAAATCCCAGCCACAAAGGTTGATTCAAATTGTATTTGAAAGACATAATGCTGGGGATGGTGTGATGACTCAATAGTTAAGAGCACTGGCTGCTCTTAGAGAGAACCTGGGTTCAATTCCCAGCACCATATGGCAGCTAACAACCATCCATAACTCCAGTTCCAAAAGAGTCTGACACTCTCTACTGAACTCCATGGGCAATGCACAACACAGGTGCACTTACATATATGCAGGTAATACACTCATACATATACAATAAAAAAGACATAATGCAATAGAGAACAAAAAGTGGGGTAAAAAAATCCCAAATTAATTTAAAGACAATTAGCAACCAAATATTAATTAAGTAAACAGTAATTGAAAATGCAAGGGTATAAAGACATAAAAAGTGAGATGCCAGGACTGTCCTACTTGACTTTCCACACCATCATCAACACGGTGCAGATGCTGCTTACAAAGAACCAACAGCAATAACTGACAGTTTCCAGCTCTATCCAAAGGGATGACTTTAGCAAAATATTAAATAGCCATAGCTCCTATCATAAATCTTTTCATTTTTAATGATATCTTATGGGTTTACCTTAATATCAAGAGTCACTTAAGACACTCAAAAAACAATTTAAAAAATCCCAGATTTCTTTGCCTCACTATTTCAACAAAATATGTGTTCACCAAAACACTAGAGAATCCTATACTAGCATGACATTGTATCTTTATCAGTTTAAATTAATAACAGTTCATCTTCGTGTATTCATTAGTTGGACATGGGCATGTGTTGCAAATAAGACAAATTTCCAAAAGTGAAGGTACAAAAACTAGGTGTCAGGATAAGAAAATGAGCAGTAATACCTACCTCTACCTCAGAAACCAGATACCTGCGCAACAGCTCCTGCTGCTGCTGCTGCTGATTTGCCTCTGGGTGAGTTATGCCAGGTCAGCAATCATTCAAGCATCATAGAACAATACAAACTGAAACCACAGTACCATTGAGTTTTAATTTTGTCAATGACTTGATTCATTCTGATATCTACAAATGGAAGGAGTGAAACAAGAAGAAATATGTAAGCTCAAAGGCAAAAATAACTGTCTCCTACAGGAAATTATATATATATGTGTGTGTGTGTGTGTGTGTAATATATATGTATATATATATTTTATATATATATATATATGATTAAAGAGAGAACATTTTTTGTCTTTTTGAGACAGGGTCTCCTTGTAGCCCCAACTGTCCTGGAAGGCCTGGAACTCGCTATGTAGACCAGGCTGGCCTTGAACTCAGAGATCCGACTACCTCTGCC